>NW_028175069.1:0-43445 GCF_965226575.1 Pagrus pagrus
CAGAGCGATTGGAGGCTGTTTTAGCGCTGAAAAGTGGGTTATGTGAAAAATGAGCGTTTCAGAGCGAGAGCAGCCTGTTTTTGCACTAAGCTGCATTTCACTGAAAAAAGGTCTTTCAAACAGGTTTACTAGCCTGAACTGGTTGAATTTGGATCTTCTTCATGGCAAAGGAGTTTTTACCTGGAATTTCATTCATTAAAGGTGAAAAGTGGCTTATGTCAAAAATGAGCGTTTCAGAGCGATTGGAGGCTGTTTTAGCGCTGAAAAGTGGCTTATGTGAAAAATGAGCGTTTCAGAGCGAGAGCAGCCTGTTTTTGCACTAAGCTGCATTTCACTGAAAAAAGGTCTTTCAAACAGGTTTACTAGCCTGAACTGGTTGAATTTGGATCTTCTTCATGGCAAATGAGTTTTTACCTGGAATTTAATTCATTAAGGCTGAAAAGTGGGTTATGTCAAAAATGAGCGTTTCAGAGCGATTGGAGGCTGTTTTAGCGCTGAAAAGTGGCTTGTTTTAGCACTGTACAGTCGCCTAAGGCTGAGTGCTTATAAATGAGCGTTTCAGAGCGAGAGCAGCCTGTTTTTGCACTAAGCTGCATTTCACTGAAAAAAGGTCTTTCAACAGGTACTAGCCTGAACTGGTTGAATTTGGATCTTCTTCATGGCAAAGGAGTTTTTACCTGGAATTTCATTCATTAAAGGTGAAAAGTGGATTATGTCAAAAATGAGCGTTTCAGAGCGATTGGAGGCTGTTTTAGCACTGTACAGTCGCCTAAGGCTGAAAAGTGGCTTATGTGAAAAATGAGCGTTTCAGAGCGAGAGCAGCCTGTTTTTGCACTAAGCTGCATTTCACTGAAAAAAGGTCTTTCAAACAGGTTTACTAGCCTGAACTGGTTGAATTTGGATCTTATTCATGGCAAAGGAGTTTTTACCTGGAATTTCATTCATTAAAGGTGAAAAGTGGCTTATGTCAAAAATGAGCGTTTCAGAGCGATTGGAGGCTGTTTTAGCGCTGAAAAGTGGCTTATGTGAAAAATGAGCGTTTCAGAGCGAGAGCAGCCTGTTTTTGCACTAAGCTGCATTTCACTGAAAAAAGGTCTTTCAAACAGGTTTACTAGCCTGAACTGGTTGAATTTGGATCTTCTTCATGGCAAAGGAGTTTTTACCTGGAATTTCATTCATTAAAGGTGAAAAGTGGATTATGTCAAAAATGAGCGTTTCAGAGCGATTGGAGGCTGTTTTAGCACTGTACAGTCGCCTAAGGCTGAAAAGTGGCTTATGTGAAAAATGAGCGTTTCAGAGCGAGAGCAGCCTGTTTTTGCACTAAGCTGCATTTCACTGAAAAAAGGTCTTTCAAACAGGTTTACTAGCCTGAACTGGTTGAATTTGGATCTTCTTCATGGCAAAGGAGTTTTTACCTGGAATTTCATTCATTAAAGGTGAAAAGTGGCTTATGTCAAAAATGAGCGTTTCAGAGCGATTGGAGGCTGTTTTAGCGCTGAAATGGCTTATGTGAAAAATGAGCGTTTCAGAGCGAGAGCAGCCTGTTTTTGCACTAAGCTGCATTTCACTGAAAAAAGGTCTTTCAAACAGGTTTACTAGCCTGAACTGGTTGAATTTGGATCTTATTCATGGCAAAGGAGTTTTTACCTGGAATTTCATTCATTAAAGGTGAAAAGTGGCTTATGTCAAAAATGAGCGTTTCAGAGCGATTGGAGGCTGTTTTAGCGCTGAAAAGTGGCTTATGTGAAAAATGAGCGTTTCAGAGCGAGAGCAGCCTGTTTTTGCACTAAGCTGCATTTCACTGAAAAAAGGTCTTTCAAACAGGTTTACTAGCCTGAACTGGTTGAATTTGGATCTTCTTCATGGCAAAGGAGTTTTTACCTGGAATTTCATTCATTAAAGGTGAAAAGTGGATTATGTCAAAAATGAGCGTTTCAGAGCGATTGGAGGCTGTTTTAGCACTGTACAGTCGCCTAAGGCTGAAAGTGGCTTATGTGAAAAATGAGCGTTTCAGAGCGAGAGCAGCCTGTTTTTGCACTAAGCTGCATTTCACTGAAAAAAGGTCTTTCAAACAGGTTTACTAGCCTGAACTGGTTGAATTTGGATCTTATTCATGGCAAAGGAGTTTTTACCTGGAATTTCATTCATTAAAGGTGAAAAGTGGCTTATGTCAAAAATGAGCGTTTCAGAGCGATTGGAGGCTGTTTTAGCGCTGAAAAGTGGCTTATGTGAAAAATGAGCGTTTCAGAGCGAGAGCAGCCTGTTTTTGCACTAAGCTGCATTTCACTGAAAAAAGGTCTTTCAAACAGGTTTACTAGCCTGAACTGGTTGAATTTGGATCTTCTTCATGGCAAATGAGTTTTTACCTGGAATTTAATTCATTAAGGCTGAAAAGTGGGTTATGTCAAAAATGAGCGTTTCAGAGCGATTGGAGGCTGTTTTAGCGCTGAAAAGTGGCTTATGTGAAAAATGAGCGTTTCAGAGCGATTGGAGGCTGTTTTAGCACTGTACAGTCGCCTAAGGCTGAAAAGTGGCTTATGTGAAAAATGAGCGTTTCAGAGCGAGAGCAGCCTGTTTTTGCACTAAGCTGCATTTCACTGAAAAAAGGTCTTTCAAACAGGTTTACTAGCCTGAGCTGGTTGAATTTGGATCTTCTTCATGGCAAAGGAGTTTTTACCTGGAATTTCATTCATTAAAGGTGAAAAGTGGATTATGTCAAAAATGAGCGTTTCAGAGCGATTGGAGGCTGTTTTAGCACTGTACAGTCGCCTAAGGCTGAAAAGTGGCTTATGTGAAAAATGAGCGTTTCAGAGCGAGAGCAGCCTGTTTTTGCACTAAGCTGCATTTCACTGAAAAAAGGTCTTTCAAACAGGTTTACTAGCCTGAACTGGTTGAATTTGGATCTTCTTCATGGCAAAGGAGTTTTTACCTGGAATTTCATTCATTAAAGGTGAAAAGTGGATTATGTCAAAAATGAGCGTTTCAGAGCGATTGGAGGCTGTTTTAGCACTGTACAGTCGCCTAAGGCTGAAAAGTGGCTTATGTGAAAAATGAGCGTTTCAGAGCGAGAGCAGCCTGTTTTTGCACTAAGCTGCATTTCACTGAAAAAAGGTCTTTCAAACAGGTTTACTAGCCTGAACTGGTTGAATTTGGATCTTCTTCATGGCAAAGGAGTTTTTACCTGGAATTTCATTCATTAAAGGTGAAAAGTGGATTATGTCAAAAATGAGCGTTTCAGAGCGATTGGAGGCTGTTTTAGCACTGTACAGTCGCCTAAGGCTGAAAAGTGGCTTATGTGAAAAATGAGCGTTTCAGAGCGAGAGCAGCCTGTTTTTGCACTAAGCTGCATTTCACTGAAAAAAGGTCTTTCAAACAGGTTTACTAGCCTGAACTGGTTGAATTTGGATCTTCTTCATGGCAAAGGAGTTTTTACCTGGAATTTCATTCATTAAAGGTGAAAAGTGGCTTATGTCAAAAATGAGCGTTTCAGAGCGATTGGAGGCTGTTTTAGCACTGTACAGTCGCCTAAGGCTGAAAAGTGGCTTATGTGAAAAATGAGCGTTTCAGAGCGAGAGCAGCCTGTTTTTGCACTAAGCTGCATTTCACTGAAAAAAGGTCTTTCAAACAGGTTTACTAGCCTGAACTGGTTGAATTTGGATCTTATTCATGGCAAAGGAGTTTTTACCTGGAATTTCATTCATTAAAGGTGAAAAGTGGCTTATGTCAAAAATGAGCGTTTCAGAGCGATTGGAGGCTGTTTTAGCGCTGAAAAGTGGCTTATGTGAAAAATGAGCGTTTCAGAGCGAGAGCAGCCTGTTTTTGCACTAAGCTGCATTTCACTGAAAAAAGGTCTTTCAAACAGGTTTACTAGCCTGAACTGGTTGAATTTGGATCTTATTCATGGCAAAGGAGTTTTTACCTGGAATTTCATTCATTAAAGGTGAAAAGTGGCTTATGTCAAAAAATGAGCGTTTCAGAGCGATTGGAGGCTGTTTTAGCGCTGAAAAGTGGCTTATGTGAAAAATGAGCGTTTCAGAGCGAGAGCAGCCTGTTTTTGCACTAAGCTGCATTTCACTGAAAAAAGGTCTTTCAAACAGGTTTACTAGCCTGAACTGGTTGAATTTGGATCTTCTTCATGGCAAATGAGTTTTTACCTGGAATTTAATTCATTAAGGCTGAAAAGTGGGTTATGTCAAAAATGAGCGTTTCAGAGCGATTGGAGGCTGTTTTAGCGCTGAAAAGTGGCTTATGTGAAAAATGAGCGTTTCAGAGCGATTGGAGGCTGTTTTAGCACTGTACAGTCGCCTAAGGCTGAAAAGTGGCTTATGTGAAAAATGAGCGTTTCAGAGCGAGAGCAGCCTGTTTTTGCACTAAGCTGCATTTCACTGAAAAAAGGTCTTTCAAACAGGTTTACTAGCCTGAACTGGTTGAATTTGGATCTTCTTCATGGCAAAGGAGTTTTTACCTGGAATTTCATTCATTAAAGGTGAAAAGTGGATTATGTCAAAAATGAGCGTTTCAGAGCGATTGGAGGCTGTTTTAGCACTGTACAGTCGCCTAAGGCTGAAAAGTGGCTTATGTGAAAAATGAGCGTTTCAGAGCGAGAGCAGCCTGTTTTTGCACTAAGCTGCATTTCACTGAAAAAAGGTCTTTCAAACAGGTTTACTAGCCTGAACTGGTTGAATTTGGATCTTATTCATGGCAAAGGAGTTTTTACCTGGAATTTCATTCATTAAAGGTGAAAAGTGGCTTATGTCAAAAATGAGCGTTTCAGAGCGATTGGAGGCTGTTTTAGCGCTGAAAAGTGGCTTATGTGAAAAATGAGCGTTTCAGAGCGAGAGCAGCCTGTTTTTGCACTAAGCTGCATTTCACTGAAAAAAGGTCTTTCAAACAGGTTTACTAGCCTGAACTGGTTGAATTTGGATCTTCTTCATGGCAAATGAGTTTTTACCTGGAATTTAATTCATTAAGGCTGAAAAGTGGGTTATGTCAAAAATGAGCGTTTCAGAGCGATTGGAGGCTGTTTTAGCGCTGAAAAGTGGCTTATGTGAAAAATGAGCGTTTCAGAGCGATTGGAGGCTGTTTTAGCACTGTACAGTCGCCTAAGGCTGAAAAGTGGCTTATGTGAAAAATGAGCGTTTCAGAGCGAGAGCAGCCTGTTTTTGCACTAAGCTGCATTTCACTGAAAAAAGGTCTTTCAAACAGGTTTACTAGCCTGAACTGGTTGAATTTGGATCTTCTTCATGGCAAAGGAGTTTTTACCTGGAATTTCATTCATTAAAGGTGAAAAGTGGATTATGTCAAAAATGAGCGTTTCAGAGCGATTGGAGGCTGTTTTAGCACTGTACAGTCGCCTAAGGCTGAAAAGTGGCTTATGTGAAAAATGAGCGTTTCAGAGCGAGAGCAGCCTGTTTTTGCACTAAGCTGCATTTCACTGAAAAAAGGTCTTTCAAACAGGTTTACTAGCCTGAACTGGTTGAATTTGGATCTTCTTCATGGCAAAGGAGTTTTTACCTGGAATTTCATTCATTAAAGGTGAAAAGTGGATTATGTCAAAAATGAGCGTTTCAGAGCGATTGGAGGCTGTTTTAGCACTGTACAGTCGCCTAAGGCTGAAAAGTGGCTTATGTGAAAAATGAGCGTTTCAGAGCGAGAGCAGCCTGTTTTTGCACTAAGCTGCATTTCACTGAAAAAAGGTCTTTCAAACAGGTTTACTAGCCTGAACTGGTTGAATTTGGATCTTCTTCATGGCAAAGGAGTTTTTACCTGGAATTTCATTCATTAAAGGTGAAAAGTGGCTTATGTCAAAAATGAGCGTTTCAGAGCGATTGGAGGCTGTTTTAGCACTGTACAGTCGCCTAAGGCTGAAAAGTGGCTTATGTGAAAAATGAGCGTTTCAGAGCGAGAGCAGCCTGTTTTTGCACTAAGCTGCATTTCACTGAAAAAAGGTCTTTCAAACAGGTTTACTAGCCTGAACTGGTTGAATTTGGATCTTATTCATGGCAAAGGAGTTTTTACCTGGAATTTCATTCATTAAAGGTGAAAAGTGGCTTATGTCAAAAATGAGCGTTTCAGAGCGATTGGAGGCTGTTTTAGCGCTGAAAAGTGGCTTATGTGAAAAATGAGCGTTTCAGAGCGAGAGCAGCCTGTTTTTGCACTAAGCTGCATTTCACTGAAAAAAGGTCTTTCAAACAGGTTTACTAGCCTGAACTGGTTGAATTTGGATCTTATTCATGGCAAAGGAGTTTTTACCTGGAATTTCATTCATTAAAGGTGAAAAGTGGCTTATGTCAAAAATGAGCGTTTCAGAGCGATTGGAGGCTGTTTTA
This sequence comes from Pagrus pagrus, assembly GCF_965226575.1. NCBI lineage: Eukaryota > Metazoa > Chordata > Actinopteri > Spariformes > Sparidae > Pagrus > Pagrus pagrus. The sequence goes on from NW_028175069.1 coordinate 6,330, forward strand.
GCGCTGAAAAGTGGCTTATGTGAAAAATGAGCGTTTCAGAGCGAGAGCAGCCTGTTTTTGCACTAAGCTGCATTTCACTGAAAAAAGGTCTTTCAAACAGGTTTACTAGCCTGAACTGGTTGAATTTGGATCTTCTTCATGGCAAAGGAGTTTTTACCTGGAATTTCATTCATTAAAGGTGAAAAGTGGATTATGTCAAAAATGAGCGTTTCAGAGCGATTGGAGGCTGTTTTAGCACTGTACAGTCGCCTAAGGCTGAAAAGTGGCTTATGTGAAAAATGAGCGTTTCAGAGCGAGAGCAGCCTGTTTTTGCACTAAGCTGCATTTCACTGAAAAAAGGTCTTTCAAACAGGTTTACTAGCCTGAACTGGTTGAATTTGGATCTTCTTCATGGCAAAGGAGTTTTTACCTGGAATTTCATTCATTAAAGGTGAAAAGTGGCTTATGTCAAAAATGAGCGTTTCAGAGCGATTGGAGGCTGTTTTAGCGCTGAAAAGTGGCTTATGTGAAAAATGAGCGTTTCAGAGCGAGAGCAGCCTGTTTTTGCACTAAGCTGCATTTCACTGAAAAAAGGTCTTTCAAACAGGTTTACTAGCCTGAACTGGTTGAATTTGGATCTTCTTCATGGCAAATGAGTTTTTACCTGGAATTTAATTCATTAAGGCTGAAAAGTGGGTTATGTCAAAAATGAGCGTTTCAGAGCGATTGGAGGCTGTTTTAGCGCTGAAAAGTGGCTTATGTGAAAAATGAGCGTTTCAGAGCGATTGGAGGCTGTTTTAGCACTGTACAGTCGCCTAAGGCTGAAAAGTGGCTTATGTGAAAAATGAGCGTTTCAGAGCGAGAGCAGCCTGTTTTTGCACTAAGCTGCATTTCACTGAAAAAAGGTCTTTCAAACAGGTTTACTAGCCTGAACTGGTTGAATTTGGATCTTCTTCATGGCAAATGAGTTTTTACCTGGAATTTAATTCATTAAGGCTGAAAAGTGGGTTATGTCAAAAATGAGCGTTTCAGAGCGATTGGAGGCTGTTTTAGCGCTGAAAAGTGGCTTATGTGAAAAATGAGCGTTTCAGAGCGATTGGAGGCTGTTTTAGCACTGTACAGTCGCCTAAGGCTGAAAAGTGGCTTATGTGAAAAATGAGCGTTTCAGAGCGAGAGCAGCCTGTTTTTGCACTAAGCTGCATTTCACTGAAAAAAGGTCTTTCAAACAGGTTTACTAGCCTGAACTGGTTGAATTTGGATCTTCTTCATGGCAAAGGAGTTTTTACCTGGAATTTCATTCATTAAAGGTGAAAAGTGGCTTATGTCAAAAATGAGCGTTTCAGAGCGATTGGAGGCTGTTTTAGCACTGTACAGTCGCCTAAGGCTGAAAAGTGGCTTATGTGAAAAATGAGCGTTTCAGAGCGAGAGCAGCCTGTTTTTGCACTAAGCTGCATTTCACTGAAAAAAGGTCTTTCAAACAGGTTTACTAGCCTGAACTGGTTGAATTTGGATCTTCTTCATGGCAAAGGAGTTTTTACCTGGAATTTCATTCATTAAAGGTGAAAAGTGGATTATGTCAAAAATGAGCGTTTCAGAGCGATTGGAGGCTGTTTTAGCACTGTACAGTCGCCTAAGGCTGAAAAGTGGCTTATGTGAAAAATGAGCGTTTCAGAGCGAGAGCAGCCTGTTTTTGCACTAAGCTGCATTTCACTGAAAAAAGGTCTTTCAAACAGGTTTACTAGCCTGAACTGGTTGAATTTGGATCTTATTCATGGCAAAGGAGTTTTTACCTGGAATTTCATTCATTAAAGGTGAAAAGTGGCTTATGTCAAAAATGAGCGTTTCAGAGCGATTGGAGGCTGTTTTAGCGCTGAAAAGTGGCTTATGTGAAAAATGAGCGTTTCAGAGCGAGAGCAGCCTGTTTTTGCACTAAGCTGCATTTCACTGAAAAAAGGTCTTTCAAACAGGTTTACTAGCCTGAACTGGTTGAATTTGGATCTTCTTCATGGCAAATGAGTTTTTACCTGGAATTTAATTCATTAAGGCTGAAAAGTGGGTTATGTCAAAAATGAGCGTTTCAGAGCGATTGGAGGCTGTTTTAGCGCTGAAAAGTGGCTTATGTGAAAAATGAGCGTTTCAGAGCGATTGGAGGCTGTTTTAGCACTGTACAGTCGCCTAAGGCTGAAAAGTGGCTTATGTGAAAAATGAGCGTTTCAGAGCGAGAGCAGCCTGTTTTTGCACTAAGCTGCATTTCACTGAAAAAAGGTCTTTCAAACAGGTTTACTAGCCTGAACTGGTTGAATTTGGATCTTATTCATGGCAAAGGAGTTTTTACCTGGAATTTCATTCATTAAAGGTGAAAAGTGGCTTATGTCAAAAATGAGCGTTTCAGAGCGATTGGAGGCTGTTTTAGCGCTGAAAAGTGGCTTATGTGAAAAATGAGCGTTTCAGAGCGAGAGCAGCCTGTTTTTGCACTAAGCTGCATTTCACTGAAAAAAGGTCTTTCAAACAGGTTTACTAGCCTGAACTGGTTGAATTTGGATCTTATTCATGGCAAAGGAGTTTTTACCTGGAATTTCATTCATTAAAGGTGAAAAGTGGCTTATGTCAAAAATGAGCGTTTCAGAGCGATTGGAGGCTGTTTTAGCGCTGAAAAGTGGCTTATGTGAAAAATGAGCGTTTCAGAGCGAGAGCAGCCTGTTTTTGCACTAAGCTGCATTTCACTGAAAAAAGGTCTTTCAAACAGGTTTACTAGCCTGAACTGGTTGAATTTGGATCTTCTTCATGGCAAAGGAGTTTTTACCTGGAATTTCATTCATTAAAGGTGAAAAGTGGATTATGTCAAAAATGAGCGTTTCAGAGCGATTGGAGGCTGTTTTAGCACTGTACAGTCGCCTAAGGCTGAAAAGTGGCTTATGTGAAAAATGAGCGTTTCAGAGCGAGAGCAGCCTGTTTTTGCACTAAGCTGCATTTCACTGAAAAAAGGTCTTTCAAACAGGTTTACTAGCCTGAACTGGTTGAATTTGGATCTTCTTCATGGCAAAGGAGTTTTTACCTGGAATTTCATTCATTAAAGGTGAAAAGTGGCTTATGTCAAAAATGAGCGTTTCAGAGCGATTGGAGGCTGTTTTAGCGCTGAAAAGTGGCTTATGTGAAAAATGAGCGTTTCAGAGCGAGAGCAGCCTGTTTTTGCACTAAGCTGCATTTCACTGAAAAAAGGTCTTTCAAACAGGTTTACTAGCCTGAACTGGTTGAATTTGGATCTTCTTCATGGCAAATGAGTTTTTACCTGGAATTTAATTCATTAAGGCTGAAAAGTGGGTTATGTCAAAAATGAGCGTTTCAGAGCGATTGGAGGCTGTTTTAGCGCTGAAAAGTGGCTTATGTGAAAAATGAGCGTTTCAGAGCGATTGGAGGCTGTTTTAGCACTGTACAGTCGCCTAAGGCTGAAAAGTGGCTTATGTGAAAAATGAGCGTTTCAGAGCGAGAGCAGCCTGTTTTTGCACTAAGCTGCATTTCACTGAAAAAAGGTCTTTCAAACAGGTTTACTAGCCTGAACTGGTTGAATTTGGATCTTCTTCATGGCAAATGAGTTTTTACCTGGAATTTAATTCATTAAGGCTGAAAAGTGGGTTATGTCAAAAATGAGCGTTTCAGAGCGATTGGAGGCTGTTTTAGCGCTGAAAAGTGGCTTATGTGAAAAATGAGCGTTTCAGAGCGATTGGAGGCTGTTTTAGCACTGTACAGTCGCCTATGGCTGAAAAGTGGCTTATGTGAAAAATGAGCGTTTCAGAGCGAGAGCAGCCTGTTTTTGCACTAAGCTGCATTTCACTGAAAAAAGGTCTTTCAAACAGGTTTACTAGCCTGAACTGGTTGAATTTGGATCTTCTTCATGGCAAAGGAGTTTTTACCTGGAATTTCATTCATTAAAGGTGAAAAGTGGCTTATGTCAAAAATGAGCGTTTCAGAGCGATTGGAGGCTGTTTTAGCACTGTACAGTCGCCTAAGGCTGAAAAGTGGCTTATGTGAAAAATGAGCGTTTCAGAGCGAGAGCAGCCTGTTTTTGCACTAAGCTGCATTTCACTGAAAAAAGGTCTTTCAAACAGGTTTACTAGCCTGAACTGGTTGAATTTGGATCTTCTTCATGGCAAAGGAGTTTTTACCTGGAATTTCATTCATTAAAGGTGAAAAGTGGATTATGTCAAAAATGAGCGTTTCAGAGCGATTGGAGGCTGTTTTAGCACTGTACAGTCGCCTAAGGCTGAAAAGTGGCTTATGTGAAAAATGAGCGTTTCAGAGCGAGAGCAGCCTGTTTTTGCACTAAGCTGCATTTCACTGAAAAAAGGTCTTTCAAACAGGTTTACTAGCCTGAACTGGTTGAATTTGGATCTTATTCATGGCAAAGGAGTTTTTACCTGGAATTTCATTCATTAAAGGTGAAAAGTGGCTTATGTCAAAAATGAGCGTTTCAGAGCGATTGGAGGCTGTTTTAGCGCTGAAAAGTGGCTTATGTGAAAAATGAGCGTTTCAGAGCGAGAGCAGCCTGTTTTTGCACTAAGCTGCATTTCACTGAAAAAAGGTCTTTCAAACAGGTTTACTAGCCTGAACTGGTTGAATTTGGATCTTCTTCATGGCAAATGAGTTTTTACCTGGAATTTAATTCATTAAGGCTGAAAAGTGGGTTATGTCAAAAATGAGCGTTTCAGAGCGATTGGAGGCTGTTTTAGCGCTGAAAAGTGGCTTATGTGAAAAATGAGCGTTTCAGAGCGATTGGAGGCTGTTTTAGCACTGTACAGTCGCCTAAGGCTGAAAAGTGGCTTATGTGAAAAATGAGCGTTTCAGAGCGAGAGCAGCCTGTTTTTGCACTAAGCTGCATTTCACTGAAAAAAGGTCTTTCAAACAGGTTTACTAGCCTGAACTGGTTGAATTTGGATCTTCTTCATGGCAAAGGAGTTTTTACCTGGAATTTCATTCATTAAAGGTGAAAAGTGGATTATGTCAAAAATGAGCGTTTCAGAGCGATTGGAGGCTGTTTTAGCACTGTACAGTCGCCTAAGGCTGAAAAGTGGCTTATGTGAAAAATGAGCGTTTCAGAGCGAGAGCAGCCTGTTTTTGCACTAAGCTGCATTTCACTGAAAAAAGGTCTTTCAAACAGGTTTACTAGCCTGAACTGGTTGAATTTGGATCTTCTTCATGGCAAAGGAGTTTTTACCTGGAATTTCATTCATTAAAGGTGAAAAGTGGATTATGTCAAAAATGAGCGTTTCAGAGCGATTGGAGGCTGTTTTAGCACTGTACAGTCGCCTAAGGCTGAAAAGTGGCTTATGTGAAAAATGAGCGTTTCAGAGCGAGAGCAGCCTGTTTTTGCACTAAGCTGCATTTCACTGAAAAAAGGTCTTTCAAACAGGTTTACTAGCCTGAACTGGTTGAATTTGGATCTTCTTCATGGCAAAGGAGTTTTTACCTGGAATTTCATTCATTAAAGGTGAAAAGTGGATTATGTCAAAAATGAGCGTTTCAGAGCGATTGGAGGCTGTTTTAGCACTGTACAGTCGCCTAAGGCTGAAAAGTGGCTTATGTGAAAAATGAGCGTTTCAGAGCGAGAGCAGCCTGTTTTTGCACTAAGCTGCATTTCACTGAAAAAAGGTCTTTCAAACAGGTTTACTAGCCTGAACTGGTTGAATTTGGATCTTCTTCATGGCAAAGGAGTTTTTACCTGGAATTTCATTCATTAAAGGTGAAAAGTGGCTTATGTCAAAAATGAGCGTTTCAGAGCGATTGGAGGCTGTTTTAGCGCTGAAAAGTGGCTTATGTGAAAAATGAGCGTTTCAGAGCGAGAGCAGCCTGTTTTTGCACTAAGCTGCATTTCACTGAAAAAAGGTCTTTCAAACAGGTTTACTAGCCTGAACTGGTTGAATTTGGATCTTCTTCATGGCAAAGGAGTTTTTACCTGGAATTTCATTCATTAAAGGTGAAAAGTGGCTTATGTCAAAAATGAGCGTTTCAGAGCGATTGGAGGCTGTTTTAGCGCTGAAAAGTGGCTTATGTGAAAAATGAGCGTTTCAGAGCGAGAGCAGCCTGTTTTTGCACTAAGCTGCATTTCACTGAAAAAAGGTCTTTCAAACAGGTTTACTAGCCTGAACTGGTTGAATTTGGATCTTCTTCATGGCAAAGGAGTTTTTACCTGGAATTTCATTCATTAAAGGTGAAAAGTGGATTATGTCAAAAATGAGCGTTTCAGAGCGATTGGAGGCTGTTTTAGCACTGTACAGTCGCCTAAGGCTGAAAAGTGGCTTATGTGAAAAATGAGCGTTTCAGAGCGAGAGCAGCCTGTTTTTGCACTAAGCTGCATTTCACTGAAAAAAGGTCTTTCAAACAGGTTTACTAGCCTGAACTGGTTGAATTTGGATCTTCTTCATGGCAAAGGAGTTTTTACCTGGAATTTCATTCATTAAAGGTGAAAAGTGGCTTATGTCAAAAATGAGCGTTTCAGAGCGATTGGAGGCTGTTTTAGCGCTGAAAAGTGGCTTATGTGAAAAATGAGCGTTTCAGAGCGAGAGCAGCCTGTTTTTGCACTAAGCTGCATTTCACTGAAAAAAGGTCTTTCAAACAGGTTTACTAGCCTGAACTGGTTGAATTTGGATCTTCTTCATGGCAAATGAGTTTTTACCTGGAATTTAATTCATTAAGGCTGAAAAGTGGGTTATGTCAAAAATGAGCGTTTCAGAGCGATTGGAGGCTGTTTTAGCGCTGAAAAGTGGCTTATGTGAAAAATGAGCGTTTCAGAGCGATTGGAGGCTGTTTTAGCACTGTACAGTCGCCTAAGGCTGAAAAGTGGCTTATGTGAAAAATGAGCGTTTCAGAGCGAGAGCAGCCTGTTTTTGCACTAAGCTGCATTTCACTGAAAAAAGGTCTTTCAAACAGGTTTACTAGCCTGAACTGGTTGAATTTGGATCTTCTTCATGGCAAAGGAGTTTTTACCTGGAATTTCATTCATTAAAGGTGAAAAGTGGATTATGTCCAAAATGAGCGTTTCAGAGCGATTGGAGGCTGTTTTAGCACTGTACAGTCGCCTAAGGCTGAAAAGTGGCTTATGTGAAAAATGAGCGTTTCAGAGCGAGAGCAGCCTGTTTTTGCACTAAGCTGCATTTCACTGAAAAAAGGTCTTTCAAACAGGTTTACTAGCCTGAACTGGTTGAATTTGGATCTTCTTCATGGCAAATGAGTTTTTACCTGGAATTTAATTCATTAAGGCTGAAAAGTGGATTATGTGAAAAATGAGCGTTTCAGAGCGATTGGAGGCTGTTTTAGCACTGTACAGTCGCCTAAGGCTGAAAAGTGGCTTATGTGAAAAATGAGCGTTTCAGAGCGAGAGCAGCCTGTTTTTGCACTAAGCTGCATTTCACTGAAAAAAGGTCTTTCAAACAGTTTTACTAGCCTGAACTGGTTGAATTTGGATCTTCTTCATGGCAAAGGAGTTTTTACCTGGAATTTCATTCATTAAAGGTGAAAAGTGGATTATGTCAAAAATGAGCGTTTCAGAGCGATTGGAGGCTGTTTTAGCACTGTACAGTCGCCTAAGGCTGAAAAGTGGCTTATGTGAAAAATGAGCGTTTCAGAGCGAGAGCAGCCTGTTTTTGCACTAAGCTGCATTTCACTGAAAAAAGGTCTTTCAAACAGGTTTACTAGCCTGAACTGGTTGAATTTGGATCTTCTTCATGGCAAAGGAGTTTTTACCTGGAATTTCATTCATTAAAGGTGAAAAGTGGCTTATGTCAAAAATGAGCGTTTCAGAGCGATTGGAGGCTGTTTTAGCGCTGAAAAGTGGCTTATGTGAAAAATGAGCGTTTCAGAGCGAGAGCAGCCTGTTTTTGCACTAAGCTGCATTTCACTGAAAAAAGGTCTTTCAAACAGGTTTACTAGCCTGAACTGGTTGAATTTGGATCTTCTTCATGGCAAAGGAGTTTTTACCTGGAATTTAATTCATTAAAGGTGAAAAGTGGCTTATGTCAAAAATGAGCGTTTCAGAGCGATTGGAGGCTGTTTTAGCACTGTACAGTCGCCTAAGGCTGAAAAGTGGCTTATGTGAAAAATGAGCGTTTCAGAGCGAGAGCAGCCTGTTTTTGCACTAAGCTGCATTTCACTGAAAAAAGGTCTTTCAAACAGGTTTACTAGCCTGAACTGGTTGAATTTGGATCTTCTTCATGGCAAAGGAGTTTTTACCTGGAATTTCATTCATTAAAGGTGAAAAGTGGATTATGTCAAAAATGAGCGTTTCAGAGCGATTGGAGGCTGTTTTAGCACTGTACAGTCGCCTAAGGCTGAAAAGTGGCTTATGTGAAAAATGAGCGTTTCAGAGCGAGAGCAGCCTGTTTTTGCACTAAGCTGCATTTCACTGAAAAAAGGTCTTTCAAACAGGTTTACTAGCCTGAACTGGTTGAATTTGGATCTTATTCATGGCAAAGGAGTTTTTACCTGGAATTTCATTCATTAAAGGTGAAAAGTGGCTTATGTCAAAAATGAGCGTTTCAGAGCGATTGGAGGCTGTTTTAGCGCTGAAAAGTGGCTTATGTGAAAAATGAGCGTTTCAGAGCGAGAGCAGCCTGTTTTTGCACTAAGCTGCATTTCACTGAAAAAAGGTCTTTCAAACAGGTTTACTAGCCTGAACTGGTTGAATTTGGATCTTCTTCATGGCAAATGAGTTTTTACCTGGAATTTAATTCATTAAGGCTGAAAAGTGGGTTATGTCAAAAATGAGCGTTTCAGAGCGATTGGAGGCTGTTTTAGCGCTGAAAAGTGGCTTATGTGAAAAATGAGCGTTTCAGAGCGATTGGAGGCTGTTTTAGCACTGTACAGTCGCCTAAGGCTGAAAAGTGGCTTATGTGAAAAATGAGCGTTTCAGAGCGAGAGCAGCCTGTTTTTGCACTAAGCTGCATTTCACTGAAAAAAGGTCTTTCAAACAGGTTTACTAGCCTGAACTGGTTGAATTTGGATCTTCTTCATGGCAAAGGAGTTTTTACCTGGAATTTCATTCATTAAAGGTGAAAAGTGGATTATGTCAAAAATGAGCGTTTCAGAGCGATTGGAGGCTGTTTTAGCACTGTACAGTCGCCTAAGGCTGAAAAGTGGCTTATGTGAAAAATGAGCGTTTCAGAGCGAGAGCAGCCTGTTTTTGCACTAAGCTGCATTTCACTGAAAAAAGGTCTTTCAAACAGGTTTACTAGCCTGAACTGGTTGAATTTGGATCTTCTTCATGGCAAAGGAGTTTTTACCTGGAATTTCATTCATTAAAGGTGAAAAGTGGATTATGTCAAAAATGAGCGTTTCAGAGCGATTGGAGGCTGTTTTAGCACTGTACAGTCGCCTAAGGCTGAAAAGTGGCTTATGTGAAAAATGAGCGTTTCAGAGCGAGAGCAGCCTGTTTTTGCACTAAGCTGCATTTCACTGAAAAAAGGTCTTTCAAACAGGTTTACTAGCCTGAACTGGTTGAATTTGGATCTTATTCATGGCAAAGGAGTTTTTACCTGGAATTTCATTCATTAAAGGTGAAAAGTGGCTTATGTCAAAAATGAGCGTTTCAGAGCGATTGGAGGCTGTTTTAGCGCTGAAAAGTGGCTTATGTGAAAAATGAGCGTTTCAGAGCGAGAGCAGCCTGTTTTTGCACTAAGCTGCATTTCACTGAAAAAAGGTCTTTCAAACAGGTTTACTAGCCTGAACTGGTTGAATTTGGATCTTCTTCATGGCAAAGGAGTTTTTACCTGGAATTTCATTCATTAAAGGTGAAAAGTGGATTATGTCAAAAATGAGCGTTTCAGAGCGATTGGAGGCTGTTTTAGCACTGTACAGTCGCCTAAGGCTGAAAAGTGGCTTATGTGAAAAATGAGCGTTTCAGAGCGAGAGCAGCCTGTTTTTGCACTAAGCTGCATTTCACTGAAAAAAGGTCTTTCAAACAGGTTTACTAGCCTGAACTGGTTGAATTTGGATCTTCTTCATGGCAAAGGAGTTTTTACCTGGAATTTCATTCATTAAAGGTGAAAAGTGGCTTATGTCAAAAATGAGGGTTTCAGAGCGATTGGAGGCTGTTTTAGCGCTGAAAAGTGGCTTATGTGAAAAATGAGCGTTTCAGAGCGAGAGCAGCCTGTTTTTGCACTAAGCTGCATTTCACTGAAAAAAGGTCTTTCAAACAGGTTTACTAGCCTGAACTGGTTGAATTTGGATCTTCTTCATGGCAAAGGAGTTTTTACCTGGAATTTCATTCATTAAAGGTGAAAAGTGGCTTATGTCAAAAATGAGCGTTTCAGAGCGATTGGAGGCTGTTTTAGCGCTGAAAAGTGGCTTATGTGAAAAATGAGCGTTTCAGAGCGAGAGCAGCCTGTTTTTGCACTAAGCTGCATTTCACTGAAAAAAGGTCTTTCAAACAGGTTTACTAGCCTGAACTGGTTGAATTTGGATCTTCTTCATGGCAAAGGAGTTTTTACCTGGAATTTCATTCATTAAAGGTGAAAAGTGGATTATGTCAAAAATGAGCGTTTCAGAGCGATTGGAGGCTGTTTTAGCACTGTACAGTCGCCTAAGGCTGAAAAGTGGCTTATGTGAAAAATGAGCGTTTCAGAGCGAGAGCAGCCTGTTTTTGCACTAAGCTGCATTTCACTGAAAAAAGGTCTTTCAAACAGGTTTACTAGCCTGAACTGGTTGAATTTGGATCTTCTTCATGGCAAAGGAGTTTTTACCTGGAATTTCATTCATTAAAGGTGAAAAGTGGATTATGTCAAAAATGAGCGTTTCAGAGCGATTGGAGGCTGTTTTAGCACTGTACAGTCGCCTAAGGCTGAAAAGTGGCTTATGTGAAAAATGAGCGTTTCAGAGCGAGAGCAGCCTGTTTTTGCACTAAGCTGCATTTCACTGAAAAAAGGTCTTTCAAACAGGTTTACTAGCCTGAACTGGTTGAATTTGGATCTTCTTCATGGCAAAGGAGTTTTTACCTGGAATTTCATTCATTAAAGGTGAAAAGTGGCTTATGTCAAAAATGAGCGTTTCAGAGCGATTGGAGGCTGTTTTAGCACTGTACAGTCGCCTAAGGCTGAAAAGTGGCTTATGTGAAAAATGAGCGTTTCAGAGCGAGAGCAGCCTGTTTTTGCACTAAGCTGCATTTCACTGAAAAAAGGTCTTTCAAACAGGTTTACTAGCCTGAACTGGTTGAATTTGGATCTTCTTCATGGCAAAGGAGTTTTTACCTGGAATTTCATTCATTAAAGGTGAAAAGTGGCTTATGTCAAAAATGAGCGTTTCAGAGCGATTGGAGGCTGTTTTAGCGCTGAAAAGTGGCTTATGTGAAAAATCAGCGTTTCAGAGCGAGAGCAGCCTGTTTTTGCACTAAGCTGCATTTCACTGAAAAAAGGTCTTTCAAACAGGTTTACTAGCCTGAACTGGTTGAATTTGGATCTTCTTCATGGCAAAGGAGTTTTTACCTGGAATTTCATTCATTAAAGGTGAAAAGTGGATTATGTCAAAAATGAGCGTTTCAGAGCGATTGGAGCCTGTTTTAGTACAGTCGCCTAAGGCTGAAAAGTGGCTTATGTGAAAAATGAGCGTTTCAGAGCGAGAGCAGCCTGTTTTTGCACTAAGCTGCATTTCACTGAAAAAAGGTCTTTCAAACAGGTTTACTAGCCTGAACTGGTTGAATTTGGATCTTCTTCATGGCAAATGAGTTTTTACCTGGAATTTAATTCATTAAGGCTGAAAAGTGGGTTATGTCAAAAATGAGCGTTTCAGAGCGATTGGAGGCTGTTTTAGCGCTGAAAAGTGGCTTATGTGAAAAATGAGCGTTTCAGAGCGATTGGAGGCTGTTTTAGCACTGTACAGTCGCCTAAGGCTGAAAAGTGGCTTATGTGAAAAATGAGCGTTTCAGAGCGAGAGCAGCCTGTTTTTGCACTAAGCTGCATTTCACTGAAAAAAGGTCTTTCAAACAGGTTTACTAGCCTGAACTGGTTGAATTTGGATCTTCTTCATGGCAAAGGAGTTTTTACCTGGAATTTCATTCATTAAAGGTGAAAAGTGGATTATGTCAAAAATGAGCGTTTCAGAGCGATTGGAGGCTGTTTTAGCACTGTACAGTCGCCTAAGGCTGAAAAGTGGCTTATGTGAAAAATGAGCGTTTCAGAGCGAGAGCAGCCTGTTTTTGCACTAAGCTGCATTTCACTGAAAAAAGGTCTTTCAAACAGGTTTACTAGCCTGAACTGGTTGAATTTGGATCTTCTTCATGGCAAATGAGTTTTTACCTGGAATTTAATTCATTAAGGCTGAAAAGTGGGTTATGTCAAAAATGAGCGTTTCAGAGCGATTGGAGGCTGTTTTAGCGCTGAAAAGTGGCTTATGTGAAAAATGAGCGTTTCAGAGCGATTGGAGGCTGTTTTAGCACTGTACAGTCGCCTAAGGCTGAAAAGTGGCTTATGTGAAAAATGAGCGTTTCAGAGCGAGAGCAGCCTGTTTTTGCACTAAGCTGCATTTCACTGAAAAAAGGTCTTTCAAACAGGTTTACTAGCCTGAACTGGTTGAATTTGGATCTTCTTCATGGCAAAGGAGTTTTTACCTGGAATTTCATTCATTAAAGGTGAAAAGTGGATTATGTCAAAAATGAGCGTTTCAGAGCGATTGGAGGCTGTTTTAGCACTGTACAGTCGCCTAAGGCTGAAAAGTGGCTTATGTGAAAAATGAGCGTTTCAGAGCGAGAGCAGCCTGTTTTTGCACTAAGCTGCATTTCACTGAAAAAAGGTCTTTCAAACAGGTTTACTAGCCTGAACTGGTTGAATTTGGATCTTCTTCATGGCAAATGAGTTTTTACCTGGAATTTAATTCATTAAGGCTGAAAAGTGGGTTATGTCAAAAATGAGCGTTTCAGAGCGATTGGAGGCTGTTTTAGCGCTGAAAAGTGGCTTATGTGAAAAATGAGCGTTTCAGAGCGATTGGAGGCTGTTTTAGCACTGTACAGTCGCCTAAGGCTGAAAAGTGGCTTATGTGAAAAATGAGCGTTTCAGAGCGAGAGCAGCCTGTTTTTGCACTAAGCTGCATTTCACTGAAAAAAGGTCTTTCAAACAGGTTTACTAGCCTGAACTGGTTGAATTTGGATCTTCTTCATGGCAAAGGAGTTTTTACCTGGAATTTCATTCATTAAAGGTGAAAAGTGGATTATGTCAAAAATGAGCGTTTCAGAGCGATTGGAGGCTGTTTTAGCACTGTACAGTCGCCTAAGGCTGAAAAGTGGCTTATGTGAAAAATGAGCGTTTCAGAGCGAGAGCAGCCTGTTTTTGCACTAAGCTGCATTTCACTGAAAAAAGGTCTTTCAAACAGGTTTACTAGCCTGAACTGGTTGAATTTGGATCTTATTCATGGCAAAGGAGTTTTTACCTGGAATTTCATTCATTAAAGGTGAAAAGTGGCTTATGTCAAAAATGAGCGTTTCAGAGCGATTGGAGGCTGTTTTAGCGCTGAAAAGTGGCTTATGTGAAAAATGAGCGTTTCAGAGCGAGAGCAGCCTGTTTTTGCACTAAGCTGCATTTCACTGAAAAAAGGTCTTTCAAACAGGTTTACTAGCCTGAACTGGTTGAATTTGGATCTTCTTCATGGCAAAGGAGTTTTTACCTGGAATTTCATTCATTAAAGGTGAAAAGTGGCTTATGTCAAAAATGAGCGTTTCAGAGCGATTGGAGGCTGTTTTAGCACTGTACAGTCGCCTAAGGCTGAAAAGTGGCTTATGTGAAAAATGAGCGTTTCAGAGCGAGAGCAGCCTGTTTTTGCACTAAGCTGCATTTCACTGAAAAAAGGTCTTTCAAACAGGTTTACTAGCCTGAACTGGTTGAATTTGGATCTTCTTCATGGCAAAGGAGTTTTTACCTGGAATTTCATTCATTAAAGGTGAAAAGTGGATTATGTCAAAAATGAGCGTTTCAGAGCGATTGGAGGCTGTTTTAGCACTGTACAGTCGCCTAAGGCTGAAAAGTGGCTTATGTGAAAAATGAGCGTTTCAGAGCGAGAGCAGCCTGTTTTTGCACTAAGCTGCATTTCACTGAAAAAAGGTCTTTCAAACAGGTTTACTAGCCTGAACTGGTTGAATTTGGATCTTATTCATGGCAAAGGAGTTTTTACCTGGAATTTCATTCATTAAAGGTGAAAAGTGGCTTATGTCAAAAATGAGCGTTTCAGAGCGATTCGAGGCTGTTTTAGCGCTGAAAAGTGGCTTATGTGAAAAATGAGCGTTTCAGAGCGAGAGCAGCCTGTTTTTGCACTAAGCTGCATTTCACTGAAAAAAGGTCTTTCAAACAGGTTTACTAGCCTGAACTGGTTGAATTTGGATCTTCTTCATGGCAAATGAGTTTTTACCTGGAATTTAATTCATTAAGGCTGAAAAGTGGGTTATGTCAAAAATGAGCGTTTCAGAGCGATTGGAGGCTGTTTTAGCGCTGAAAAGTGGCTTATGTGAAAAATGAGCGTTTCAGAGCGATTGGAGGCTGTTTTAGCACTGTACAGTCGCCTAAGGCTGAAAAGTGGCTTATGTGAAAAATGAGCGTTTCAGAGCGAGAGCAGCCTGTTTTTGCACTAAGCTGCATTTCACTGAAAAAAGGTCTTTCAAACAGGTTTACTAGCCTGAACTGGTTGAATTTGGATCTTCTTCATGGCAAAGGAGTTTTTACCTGGAATTTCATTCATTAAAGGTGAAAAGTGGATTATGTCAAAAATGAGCGTTTCAGAGCGATTGGAGGCTGTTTTAGCACTGTACAGTCGCCTAAGGCTGAAAAGTGGCTTATGTGAAAAATGAGCGTTTCAGAGCGAGAGCAGCCTGTTTTTGCACTAAGCTGCATTTCACTGAAAAAAGGTCTTTCAAACAGGTTTACTAGCCTGAACTGGTTGAATTTGGATCTTCTTCATGGCAAAGGAGTTTTTACCTGGAATTTCATTCATTAAAGGTGAAAAGTGGCTTATGTCAAAAATGAGCGTTTCAGAGCGATTGGAGGCTGTTTTAGCGCTGAAAAGTGGCTTATGTGAAAAATGAGCGTTTCAGAGCGAGAGCAGCCTGTTTTTGCACTAAGCTGCATTTCACTGAAAAAAGGTCTTTCAAACAGGTTTACTAGCCTGAACTGGTTGAATTTGGATCTTCTTCATGGCAAATGAGTTTTTACCTGGAATTTAATTCATTAAGGCTGAAAAGTGGGTTATGTCAAAAATGAGCGTTTCAGAGCGATTGGAGGCTGTTTTAGCGCTGAAAAGTGGCTTATGTGAAAAATGAGCGTTTCAGAGCGATTGGAGGCTGTTTTAGCACTGTACAGTCGCCTAAGGCTGAAAAGTGGCTTATGTGAAAAATGAGCGTTTCAGAGCGAGAGCAGCCTGTTTTTGCACTAAGCTGCATTTCACTGAAAAAAGGTCTTTCAAACAGGTTTACTAGCCTGAACTGGTTGAATTTGGATCTTCTTCATGGCAAAGGAGTTTTTACCTGGAATTTCATTCATTAAAGGTGAAAAGTGGATTATGTCAAAAATGAGCGTTTCAGAGCGATTGGAGGCTGTTTTAGCACTGTACAGTCGCCTAAGGCTGAAAAGTGGCTTATGTGAAAAATGAGCGTTTCAGAGCGAGAGCAGCCTGTTTTTGCACTAAGCTGCATTTCACTGAAAAAAGGTCTTTCAAACAGGTTTACTAGCCTGAACTGGTTGAATTTGGATCTTCTTCATGGCAAATGAGTTTTTACCTGGAATTTAATTCATTAAGGCTGAAAAGTGGGTTATGTCAAAAATGAGCGTTTCAGAGCGATTGGAGGCTGTTTTAGCGCTGAAAAGTGGCTTATGTGAAAAATGAGCGTTTCAGAGCGATTGGAGGCTGTTTTAGCACTGTACAGTCGCCTAAGGCTGAAAAGTGGCTTATGTGAAAAATGAGCGTTTCAGAGCGAGAGCAGCCTGTTTTTGCACTAAGCTGCATTTCACTGAAAAAAGGTCTTTCAAACAGGTTTACTAGCCTGAACTGGTTGAATTTGGATCTTCTTCATGGCAAAGGAGTTTTTACCTGGAATTTCATTCATTAAAGGTGAAAAGTGGATTATGTCAAAAATGAGCGTTTCAGAGCGATTGGAGGCTGTTTTAGCACTGTACAGTCGCCTAAGGCTGAAAAGTGGCTTATGTGAAAAATGAGCGTTTCAGAGCGAGAGCAGCCTGTTTTTGCACTAAGCTGCATTTCACTGAAAAAAGGTCTTTCAAACAGGTTTACTAGCCTGAACTGGTTGAATTTGGATCTTCTTCATGGCAAATGAGTTTTTACCTGGAATTTAATTCATTAAGGCTGAAAAGTGGGTTATGTCAAAAATGAGCGTTTCAGAGCGATTGGAGGCTGTTTTAGCGCTGAAAAGTGGCTTATGTGAAAAATGAGCGTTTCAGAGCGATTGGAGGCTGTTTTAGCACTGTACAGTCGCCTAAGGCTGAAAAGTGGCTTATGTGAAAAATGAGCGTTTCAGAGCGAGAGCAGCCTGTTTTTGCACTAAGCTGCATTTCACTGAAAAAAGGTCTTTCAAACAGGTTTACTAGCCTGAACTGGTTGAATTTGGATCTTCTTCATGGCAAAGGAGTTTTTACCTGGAATTTCATTCATTAAAGGTGAAAAGTGGATTATGTCAAAAATGAGCGTTTCAGAGCGATTGGAGGCTGTTTTAGCACTGTACAGTCGCCTAAGGCTGAAAAGTGGCTTATGTGAAAAATGAGCGTTTCAGAGCGAGAGCAGCCTGTTTTTGCACTAAGCTGCATTTCACTGAAAAAAGGTCTTTCAAACAGGTTTACTAGCCTGAACTGGTTGAATTTGGATCTTATTCATGGCAAAGGAGTTTTTACCTGGAATTTCATTCATTAAAGGTGAAAAGTGGCTTATGTCAAAAATGAGCGTTTCAGAGCGATTGGAGGCTGTTTTAGCGCTGAAAAGTGGCTTATGTGAAAAATGAGCGTTTCAGAGCGAGAGCAGCCTGTTTTTGCACTAAGCTGCATTTCACTGAAAAAAGGTCTTTCAAACAGGTTTACTAGCCTGAACTGGTTGAATTTGGATCTTCTTCATGGCAAAGGAGTTTTTACCTGGAATTTCATTCATTAAAGGTGAAAAGTGGCTTATGTCAAAAATGAGCGTTTCAGAGCGATTGGAGGCTGTTTTAGCACTGTACAGTCGCCTAAGGCTGAAAAGTGGCTTATGTGAAAAATGAGCGTTTCAGAGCGAGAGCAGCCTGTTTTTGCACTAAGCTGCATTTCACTGAAAAAAGGTCTTTCAAACAGGTTTACTAGCCTGAACTGGTTGAATTTGGATCTTCTTCATGGCAAAGGAGTTTTTACCTGGAATTTCATTCATTAAAGGTGAAAAGTGGATTATGTCAAAAATGAGCGTTTCAGAGCGATTGGAGGCTGTTTTAGCACTGTACAGTCGCCTAAGGCTGAAAAGTGGCTTATGTGAAAAATGAGCGTTTCAGAGCGAGAGCAGCCTGTTTTTGCACTAAGCTGCATTTCACTGAAAAAAGGTCTTTCAAACAGGTTTACTAGCCTGAACTGGTTGAATTTGGATCTTCTTCATGGCAAAGGAGTTTTTACCTGGAATTTCATTCATTAAAGGTGAAAAGTGGATTATGTCAAAAATGAGCGTTTCAGAGCGATTGGAGGCTGTTTTAGCACTGTACAGTCGCCTAAGGCTGAAAAGTGGCTTATGTGAAAAATGAGCGTTTCAGAGCGAGAGCAGCCTGTTTTTGCACTAAGCTGCATTTCACTGAAAAAAGGTCTTTCAAACAGGTTTACTAGCCTGAACTGGTTGAATTTGGATCTTATTCATGGCAAAGGAGTTTTTACCTGGAATTTCATTCATTAAAGGTGAAAAGTGGCTTATGTCAAAAATGAGCGTTTCAGAGCGATTGGAGGCTGTTTTAGCGCTGAAAAGTGGCTTATGTGAAAAATGAGCGTTTCAGAGCGAGAGCAGCCTGTTTTTGCACTAAGCTGCATTTCACTGAAAAAAGGTCTTTCAAACAGGTTTACTAGCCTGAACTGGTTGAATTTGGATCTTATTCATGGCAAAGGAGTTTTTACCTGGAATTTCATTCATTAAAGGTGAAAAGTGGCTTATGTCAAAAATGAGCGTTTCAGAGCGATTGGAGGCTGTTTTAGCGCTGAAAAGTGGCTTATGTGAAAAATGAGCGTTTCAGAGCGAGAGCAGCCTGTTTTTGCACTAAGCTGCATTTCACTGAAAAAAGGTCTTTCAAACAGGTTTACTAGCCTGAACTGGTTGAATTTGGATCTTCTTCATGGCAAATGAGTTTTTACCTGGAATTTAATTCATTAAGGCTGAAAAGTGGGTTATGTCAAAAATGAGCGTTTCAGAGCGATTGGAGGCTGTTTTAGCGCTGAAAAGTGGCTTATGTGAAAAATGAGCGTTTCAGAGCGATTGGAGGCTGTTTTAGCACTGTACAGTCGCCTAAGGCTGAAAAGTGGCTTATGTGAAAAATGAGCGTTTCAGAGCGAGAGCAGCCTGTTTTTGCACTAAGCTGCATTTCACTGAAAAAAGGTCTTTCAAACAGGTTTACTAGCCTGAACTGGTTGAATTTGGATCTTATTCATGGCAAAGGAGTTTTTACCTGGAATTTCATTCATTAAAGGTGAAAAGTGGCTTATGTCAAAAATGAGCGTTTCAGAGCGATTGGAGGCTGTTTTAGCGCTGAAAAGTGGCTTATGTGAAAAATGAGCGTTTCAGAGCGAGAGCAGCCTGTTTTTGCACTAAGCTGCATTTCACTGAAAAAAGGTCTTTCAAACAGGTTTACTAGCCTGAACTGGTTGAATTTGGATCTTCTTCATGGCAAAGGAGTTTTTACCTGGAATTTCATTCATTAAAGGTGAAAAGTGGATTATGTCAAAAATGAGCGTTTCAGAGCGATTGGAGGCTGTTTTAGCACTGTACAGTCGCCTAAGGCTGAAAAGTGGCTTATGTGAAAAATGAGCGTTTCAGAGCGAGAGCAGCCTGTTTTTGCACTAAGCTGCATTTCACTGAAAAAAGGTCTTTCAAACAGGTTTACTAGCCTGAACTGGTTGAATTTGGATCTTCTTCATGGCAAAGGAGTTTTTACCTGGAATTTCATTCATTAAAGGTGAAAAGTGGCTTATGTCAAAAATGAGCGTTTCAGAGCGATTGGAGGCTGTTTTAGCGCTGAAAAGTGGCTTATGTGAAAAATGAGCGTTTCAGAGCGAGAGCAGCCTGTTTTTGCACTAAGCTGCATTTCACTGAAAAAAGGTCTTTCAAACAGGTTTACTAGCCTGAACTGGTTGAATTTGGATCTTCTTCATGGCAAATGAGTTTTTACCTGGAATTTAATTCATTAAGGCTGAAAAGTGGGTTATGTCAAAAATGAGCGTTTCAGAGCGATTGGAGGCTGTTTTAGCGCTGAAAAGTGGCTTATGTGAAAAATGAGCGTTTCAGAGCGATTGGAGGCTGTTTTAGCACTGTACAGTCGCCTAAGGCTGAAAAGTGGCTTATGTGAAAAATGAGCGTTTCAGAGCGAGAGCAGCCTGTTTTTGCACTAAGCTGCATTTCACTGAAAAAAGGTCTTTCAAACAGGTTTACTAGCCTGAACTGGTTGAATTTGGATCTTCTTCATGGCAAATGAGTTTTTACCTGGAATTTAATTCATTAAGGCTGAAAAGTGGGTTATGTCAAAAATGAGCGTTTCAGAGCGATTGGAGGCTGTTTTAGCGCTGAAAAGTGGCTTATGTGAAAAATGAGCGTTTCAGAGCGATTGGAGGCTGTTTTAGCACTGTACAGTCGCCTAAGGCTGAAAAGTGGCTTATGTGAAAAATGAGCGTTTCAGAGCGAGAGCAGCCTGTTTTTGCACTAAGCTGCATTTCACTGAAAAAAGGTCTTTCAAACAGGTTTACTAGCCTGAACTGGTTGAATTTGGATCTTCTTCATGGCAAAGGAGTTTTTACCTGGAATTTCATTCATTAAAGGTGAAAAGTGGCTTATGTCAAAAATGAGCGTTTCAGAGCGATTGGAGGCTGTTTTAGCACTGTACAGTCGCCTAAGGCTGAAAAGTGGCTTATGTGAAAAATGAGCGTTTCAGAGCGAGAGCAGCCTGTTTTTGCACTAAGCTGCATTTCACTGAAAAAAGGTCTTTCAAACAGGTTTACTAGCCTGAACTGGTTGAATTTGGATCTTCTTCATGGCAAAGGAGTTTTTACCTGGAATTTCATTCATTAAAGGTGAAAAGTGGATTATGTCAAAAATGAGCGTTTCAGAGCGATTGGAGGCTGTTTTAGCACTGTACAGTCGCCTAAGGCTGAAAAGTGGCTTATGTGAAAAATGAGCGTTTCAGAGCGAGAGCAGCCTGTTTTTGCACTAAGCTGCATTTCACTGAAAAAAGGTCTTTCAAACAGGTTTACTAGCCTGAACTGGTTGAATTTGGATCTTATTCATGGCAAAGGAGTTTTTACCTGGAATTTCATTCATTAAAGGTGAAAAGTGGCTTATGTCAAAAATGAGCGTTTCAGAGCGATTGGAGGCTGTTTTAGCGCTGAAAAGTGGCTTATGTGAAAAATGAGCGTTTCAGAGCGAGAGCAGCCTGTTTTTGCACTAAGCTGCATTTCACTGAAAAAAGGTCTTTCAAACAGGTTTACTAGCCTGAACTGGTTGAATTTGGATCTTCTTCATGGCAAATGAGTTTTTACCTGGAATTTAATTCATTAAGGCTGAAAAGTGGGTTATGTCAAAAATGAGCGTTTCAGAGCGATTGGAGGCTGTTTTAGCGCTGAAAAGTGGCTTATGTGAAAAATGAGCGTTTCAGAGCGATTGGAGGCTGTTTTAGCACTGTACAGTCGCCTAAGGCTGAAAAGTGGCTTATGTGAAAAATGAGCGTTTCAGAGCGAGAGCAGCCTGTTTTTGCACTAAGCTGCATTTCACTGAAAAAAGGTCTTTCAAACAGGTTTACTAGCCTGAACTGGTTGAATTTGGATCTTCTTCATGGCAAATGAGTTTTTACCTGGAATTTAATTCATTAAGGCTGAAAAGTGGGTTATGTCAAAAATGAGCGTTTCAGAGCGATTGGAGGCTGTTTTAGCGCTGAAAAGTGGCTTATGTGAAAAATGAGCGTTTCAGAGCGATTGGAGGCTGTTTTAGCACTGTACAGTCGCCTAAGGCTGAAAAGTGGCTTATGTGAAAAATGAGCGTTTCAGAGCGAGAGCAGCCTGTTTTTGCACTAAGCTGCATTTCACTGAAAAAAGGTCTTTCAAACAGGTTTACTAGCCTGAACTGGTTGAATTTGGATCTTCTTCATGGCAAATGAGTTTTTACCTGGAATTTAATTCATTAAGGCTGAAAAGTGGGTTATGTCAAAAATGAGCGTTTCAGAGCGATTGGAGGCTGTTTTAGCGCTGAAAAGTGGCTTATGTGAAAAATGAGCGTTTCAGAGCGATTGGAGGCTGTTTTAGCACTGTACAGTCGCCTAAGGCTGAAAAGTGGCTTATGTGAAAAATGAGCGTTTCAGAGCGAGAGCAGCCTGTTTTTGCACTAAGCTGCATTTCACTGAAAAAAGGTCTTTCAAACAGGTTTACTAGCCTGAACTGGTTGAATTTGGATCTTCTTCATGGCAAAGGAGTTTTTACCTGGAATTTCATTCATTAAAGGTGAAAAGTGGATTATGTCAAAAATGAGCGTTTCAGAGCGATTGGAGGCTGTTTTAGCACTGTACAGTCGCCTAAGGCTGAAAAGTGGCTTATGTGAAAAATGAGCGTTTCAGAGCGAGAGCAGCCTGTTTTTGCACTAAGCTGCATTTCACTGAAAAAAGGTCTTTCAAACAGGTTTACTAGCCTGAACTGGTTGAATTTGGATCTTATTCATGGCAAAGGAGTTTTTACCTGGAATTTCATTCATTAAAGGTGAAAAGTGGCTTATGTCAAAAATGAGCGTTTCAGAGCGATTGGAGGCTGTTTTAGCGCTGAAAAGTGGCTTATGTGAAAAATGAGCGTTTCAGAGCGAGAGCAGCCTGTTTTTGCACTAAGCTGCATTTCACTGAAAAAAGGTCTTTCAAACAGGTTTACTAGCCTGAACTGGTTGAATTTGGATCTTCTTCATGGCAAAGGAGTTTTTACCTGGAATTTCATTCATTAAAGGTGAAAAGTGGATTATGTCAAAAATGAGCGTTTCAGAGCGATTGGAGGCTGTTTTAGCACTGTACAGTCGCCTAAGGCTGAAAAGTGGCTTATGTGAAAAATGAGCGTTTCAGAGCGAGAGCAGCCTGTTTTTGCACTAAGCTGCATTTCACTGAAAAAAGGTCTTTCAAACAGGTTTACTAGCCTGAACTGGTTGAATTTGGATCTTCTTCATGGCAAAGGAGTTTTTACCTGGAATTTCATTCATTAAAGGTGAAAAGTGGATTATGTCAAAAATGAGCGTTTCAGAGCGATTGGAGGCTGTTTTAGCACTGTACAGTCGCCTAAGGCTGAAAAGTGGCTTATGTGAAAAATGAGCGTTTCAGAGCGAGAGCAGCCTGTTTTTGCACTAAGCTGCATTTCACTGAAAAAAGGTCTTTCAAACAGGTTTACTAGCCTGAACTGGTTGAATTTGGATCTTATTCATGGCAAAGGAGTTTTTACCTGGAATTTCATTCATTAAAGGTGAAAAGTGGCTTATGTCAAAAATGAGCGTTTCAGAGCGATTGGAGGCTGTTTTAGCACTGTACAGTCGCCTAAGGCTGAAAAGTGGCTTATGTGAAAAATGAGCGTTTCAGAGCGAGAGCAGCCTGTTTTTGCACTAAGCTGCATTTCACTGAAAAAAGGTCTTTCAAACAGGTTTACTAGCCTGAACTGGTTGAATTTGGATCTTCTTCATGGCAAATGAGTTTTTACCTGGAATTTAATTCATTAAGGCTGAAAAGTGGGTTATGTCAAAAATGAGCGTTTCAGAGCGATTGGAGGCTGTTTTAGCGCTGAAAAGTGGCTTATGTGAAAAATGAGCGTTTCAGAGCGATTGGAGGCTGTTTTAGCACTGTACAGTCGCCTAAGGCTGAAAAGTGGCTTATGTGAAAAATGAGCGTTTCAGAGCGAGAGCAGCCTGTTTTTGCACTAAGCTGCATTTCACTGAAAAAAGGTCTTTCAAACAGGTTTACTAGCCTGAACTGGTTGAATTTGGATCTTCTTCATGGCAAATGAGTTTTTACCTGGAATTTAATTCATTAAGGCTGAAAAGTGGGTTATGTCAAAAATGAGCGTTTCAGAGCGATTGGAGGCTGTTTTAGCGCTGAAAAGTGGCTTATGTGAAAAATGAGCGTTTCAGAGCGATTGGAGGCTGTTTTAGCACTGTACAGTCGCCTAAGGCTGAAAAGTGGCTTATGTGAAAAATGAGCGTTTCAGAGCGAGAGCAGCCTGTTTTTGCACTAAGCTGCATTTCACTGAAAAAAGGTCTTTCAAACAGGTTTACTAGCCTGAACTGGTTGAATTTGGATCTTCTTCATGGCAAAGGAGTTTTTACCTGGAATTTCATTCATTAAAGGTGAAAAGTGGATTATGTCAAAAATGAGCGTTTCAGAGCGATTGGAGGCTGTTTTAGCACTGTACAGTCGCCTAAGGCTGAAAAGTGGCTTATGTGAAAAATGAGCGTTTCAGAGCGAGAGCAGCCTGTTTTTGCACTAAGCTGCATTTCACTGAAAAAAGGTCTTTCAAACAGGTTTACTAGCCTGAACTGGTTGAATTTGGATCTTATTCATGGCAAAGGAGTTTTTACCTGGAATTTCATTCATTAAAGGTGAAAAGTGGCTTATGTCAAAAATGAGCGTTTCAGAGCGATTGGAGGCTGTTTTAGCGCTGAAAAGTGGCTTATGTGAAAAATGAGCGTTTCAGAGCGAGAGCAGCCTGTTTTTGCACTAAGCTGCATTTCACTGAAAAAAGGTCTTTCAAACAGGTTTACTAGCCTGAACTGGTTGAATTTGGATCTTCTTCATGGCAAAGGAGTTTTTACCTGGAATTTCATTCATTAAAGGTGAAAAGTGGATTATGTCAAAAATGAGCGTTTCAGAGCGATTGGAGGCTGTTTTAGCACTGTACAGTCGCCTAAGGCTGAAAAGTGGCTTATGTGAAAAATGAGCGTTTCAGAGCGAGAGCAGCCTGTTTTTGCACTAAGCTGCATTTCACTGAAAAAAGGTCTTTCAAACAGGTTTACTAGCCTGAACTGGTTGAATTTGGATCTTCTTCATGGCAAAGGAGTTTTTACCTGGAATTTCATTCATTAAAGGTGAAAAGTGGATTATGTCAAAAATGAGCGTTTCAGAGCGATTGGAGGCTGTTTTAGCACTGTACAGTCGCCTAAGGCTGAAAAGTGGCTTATGTGAAAAATGAGCGTTTCAGAGCGAGAGCAGCCTGTTTTTGCACTAAGCTGCATTTCACTGAAAAAAGGTCTTTCAAACAGGTTTACTAGCCTGAACTGGTTGAATTTGGATCTTATTCATGGCAAAGGAGTTTTTACCTGGAATTTCATTCATTAAAGGTGAAAAGTGGCTTATGTCAAAAATGAGCGTTTCAGAGCGATTGGAGGCTGTTTTAGCGCTGAAAAGTGGCTTATGTGAAAAATGAGCGTTTCAGAGCGAGAGCAGCCTGTTTTTGCACTAAGCTGCATTTCACTGAAAAAAGGTCTTTCAAACAGGTTTACTAGCCTGAACTGGTTGAATTTGGATCTTATTCATGGCAAAGGAGTTTTTACCTGGAATTTCATTCATTAAAGGTGAAAAGTGGCTTATGTCAAAAATGAGCGTTTCAGAGCGATTGGAGGCTGTTTTAGCGCTGAAAAGTGGCTTATGTGAAAAATGAGCGTTTCAGAGCGAGAGCAGCCTGTTTTTGCACTAAGCTGCATTTCACTGAAAAAAGGTCTTTCAAACAGGTTTACTAGCCTGAACTGGTTGAATTTGGATCTTCTTCATGGCAAATGAGTTTTTACCTGGAATTTAATTCATTAAGGCTGAAAAGTGGGTTATGTCAAAAATGAGCGTTTCAGAGCGATTGGAGGCTGTTTTAGCGCTGAAAAGTGGCTTATGTGAAAAATGAGCGTTTCAGAGCGATTGGAGGCTGTTTTAGCACTGTACAGTCGCCTAAGGCTGAAAAGTGGCTTATGTGAAAAATGAGCGTTTCAGAGCGAGAGCAGCCTGTTTTTGCACTAAGCTGCATTTCACTGAAAAAAGGTCTTTCAAACAGGTTTACTAGCCTGAACTGGTTGAATTTGGATCTTCTTCATGGCAAAGGAGTTTTTACCTGGAATTTCATTCATTAAAGGTGAAAAGTGGATTATGTCAAAAATGAGCGTTTCAGAGCGATTGGAGGCTGTTTTAGCACTGTACAGTCGCCTAAGGCTGAAAAGTGGCTTATGTGAAAAATGAGCGTTTCAGAGCGAGAGCAGCCTGTTTTTGCACTAAGCTGCATTTCACTGAAAAAAGGTCTTTCAAACAGGTTTACTAGCCTGAACTGGTTGAATTTGGATCTTATTCATGGCAAAGGAGTTTTTACCTGGAATTTCATTCATTAAAGGTGAAAAGTGGCTTATGTCAAAAATGAGCGTTTCAGAGCGATTGGAGGCTGTTTTAGCGCTGAAAAGTGGCTTATGTGAAAAATGAGCGTTTCAGAGCGAGAGCAGCCTGTTTTTGCACTAAGCTGCATTTCACTGAAAAAAGGTCTTTCAAACAGGTTTACTAGCCTGAACTGGTTGAATTTGGATCTTCTTCATGGCAAAGGAGTTTTTACCTGGAATTTCATTCATTAAAGGTGAAAAGTGGATTATGTCAAAAATGAGCGTTTCAGAGCGATTGGAGGCTGTTTTAGCACTGTACAGTCGCCTAAGGCTGAAAAGTGGCTTATGTGAAAAATGAGCGTTTCAGAGCGAGAGCAGCCTGTTTTTGCACTAAGCTGCATTTCACTGAAAAAAGGTCTTTCAAACAGGTTTACTAGCCTGAACTGGTTGAATTTGGATCTTCTTCATGGCAAAGGAGTTTTTACCTGGAATTTCATTCATTAAAGGTGAAAAGTGGCTTATGTCAAAAATGAGCGTTTCAGAGCGATTGGAGGCTGTTTTAGCGCTGAAAAGTGGCTTATGTGAAAAATGAGCGTTTCAGAGCGAGAGCAGCCTGTTTTTGCACTAAGGTGCATTTCACTGAAAAAAGGTCTTTCAAACAGGTTTACTAGCCTGAACTGGTTGAATTTGGATCTTCTTCATGGCAAATGAGTTTTTACCTGGAATTTAATTCATTAAGGCTGAAAAGTGGGTTATGTCAAAAATGAGCGTTTCAGAGCGATTGGAGGCTGTTTTAGCGCTGAAAAGTGGCTTATGTGAAAAATGAGCGTTTCAGAGCGATTGGAGGCTGTTTTAGCACTGTACAGTCGCCTAAGGCTGAAAAGTGGCTTATGTGAAAAATGAGCGTTTCAGAGCGAGAGCAGCCTGTTTTTGCACTAAGCTGCATTTCACTGAAAAAAGGTCTTTCAAACAGGTTTACTAGCCTGAACTGGTTGAATTTGGATCTTCTTCATGGCAAATGAGTTTTTACCTGGAATTTAATTCATTAAGGCTGAAAAGTGGGTTATGTCAAAAATGAGCGTTTCAGAGCGATTGGAGGCTGTTTTAGCGCTGAAAAGTGGCTTATGTGAAAAATGAGCGTTTCAGAGCGATTGGAGGCTGTTTTAGCACTGTACAGTCGCCTAAGGCTGAAAAGTGGCTTATGTGAAAAATGAGCGTTTCAGAGCGAGAGCAGCCTGTTTTTGCACTAAGCTGCATTTCACTGAAAAAAGGTCTTTCAAACAGGTTTACTAGCCTGAACTGGTTGAATTTGGATCTTCTTCATGGCAAAGGAGTTTTTACCTGGAATTTCATTCATTAAAGGTGAAAAGTGGCTTATGTCAAAAATGAGCGTTTCAGAGCGATTGGAGGCTGTTTTAGCACTGTACAGTCGCCTAAGGCTGAAAAGTGGCTTATGTGAAAAATGAGCGTTTCAGAGCGAGAGCAGCCTGTTTTTGCACTAAGCTGCATTTCACTGAAAAAAGGTCTTTCAAACAGGTTTACTAGCCTGAACTGGTTGAATTTGGATCTTCTTCATGGCAAAGGAGTTTTTACCTGGAATTTCATTCATTAAAGGTGAAAAGTGGATTATGTCAAAAATGAGCGTTTCAGAGCGATTGGAGGCTGTTTTAGCACTGTACAGTCGCCTAAGGCTGAAAAGTGGCTTATGTGAAAAATGAGCGTTTCAGAGCGAGAGCAGCCTGTTTTTGCACTAAGCTGCATTTCACTGAAAAAAGGTCTTTCAAACAGGTTTACTAGCCTGAACTGGTTGAATTTGGATCTTATTCATGGCAAAGGAGTTTTTACCTGGAATTTCATTCATTAAAGGTGAAAAGTGGCTTATGTCAAAAATGAGCGTTTCAGAGCGATTGGAGGCTGTTTTAGCGCTGAAAAGTGGCTTATGTGAAAAATGAGCGTTTCAGAGCGAGAGCAGCCTGTTTTTGCACTAAGCTGCATTTCACTGAAAAAAGGTCTTTCAAACAGGTTTACTAGCCTGAACTGGTTGAATTTGGATCTTCTTCATGGCAAATGAGTTTTTACCTGGAATTTAATTCATTAAGGCTGAAAAGTGGGTTATGTCAAAAATGAGCGTTTCAGAGCGATTGGAGGCTGTTTTAGCGCTGAAAAGTGGCTTATGTGAAAAATGAGCGTTTCAGAGCGATTGGAGGCTGTTTTAGCACTGTACAGTCGCCTAAGGCTGAAAAGTGGCTTATGTGAAAAATGAGCGTTTCAGAGCGAGAGCAGCCTGTTTTTGCACTAAGCTGCATTTCACTGAAAAAAGGTCTTTCAAACAGGTTTACTAGCCTGAACTGGTTGAATTTGGATCTTCTTCATGGCAAATGAGTTTTTACCTGGAATTTAATTCATTAAGGCTGAAAAGTGGGTTATGTCAAAAATGAGCGTTTCAGAGCGATTGGAGGCTGTTTTAGCGCTGAAAAGTGGCTTATGTGAAAAATGAGCGTTTCAGAGCGATTGGAGGCTGTTTTAGCACTGTACAGTCGCCTAAGGCTGAAAAGTGGCTTATGTGAAAAATGAGCGTTTCAGAGCGAGAGCAGCCTGTTTTTGCACTAAGCTGCATTTCACTGAAAAAAGGTCTTTCAAACAGGTTTACTAGCCTGAACTGGTTGAATTTGGATCTTCTTCATGGCAAATGAGTTTTTACCTGGAATTTAATTCATTAAGGCTGAAAAGTGGGTTATGTCAAAAATGAGCGTTTCAGAGCGATTGGAGGCTGTTTTAGCGCTGAAAAGTGGCTTATGTGAAAAATGAGCGTTTCAGAGCGATTGGAGGCTGTTTTAGCACTGTACAGTCGCCTAAGGCTGAAAAGTGGCTTATGTGAAAAATGAGCGTTTCAGAGCGAGAGCAGCCTGTTTTTGCACTAAGCTGCATTTCACTGAAAAAAGGTCTTTCAAACAGGTTTACTAGCCTGAACTGGTTGAATTTGGATCTTCTTCATGGCAAAGGAGTTTTTACCTGGAATTTCATTCATTAAAGGTGAAAAGTGGCTTATGTGAAAAATGAGCGTTTCAGAGCGATTGGAGGCTGTTTTAGCACTGTACAGTCGCCTAAGGCTGAAAAGTGGCTTATGTGAAAAATGAGCGTTTCAGAGCGAGAGCAGCCTGTTTTTGCACTAAGCTGCATTTCACTGAAAAAAGGTCTTTCAAACAGGTTTACTAGCCTGAACTGGTTGAATTTGGATCTTCTTCATGGCAAATGAGTTTTTACCTGGAATTTAATTCATTAAGGCTGAAAAGTGGGTTATGTCAAAAATGAGCGTTTCAGAGCGATTGGAGGCTGTTTTAGCGCTGAAAAGTGGCTTATGTGAAAAATGAGCGTTTCAGAGCGATTGGAGGCTGTTTTAGCACTGTACAGTCGCCTAAGGCTGAAAAGTGGCTTATGTGAAAAATGAGCGTTTCAGAGCGAGAGCAGCCTGTTTTTGCACTAAGCTGCATTTCACTGAAAAAAGGTCTTTCAAACAGGTTTACTAGCCTGAACTGGTTGAATTTGGATCTTCTTCATGGCAAAGGAGTTTTTACCTGGAATTTCATTCATTAAAGGTGAAAAGTGGATTATGTCAAAAATGAGCGTTTCAGAGCGATTGGAGGCTGTTTTAGCACTGTACAGTCGCCTAAGGCTGAAAAGTGGCTTATGTGAAAAATGAGCGTTTCAGAGCGAGAGCAGCCTGTTTTTGCACTAAGCTGCATTTCACTGAAAAAAGGTCTTTCAAACAGGTTTACTAGCCTGAACTGGTTGAATTTGGATCTTATTCATGGCAAAGGAGTTTTTACCTGGAATTTCATTCATTAAAGGTGAAAAGTGGCTTATGTCAAAAATGAGCGTTTCAGAGCGATTGGAGGCTGTTTTAGCGCTGAAAAGTGGCTTATGTGAAAAATGAGCGTTTCAGAGCGAGAGCAGCCTGTTTTTGCACTAAGCTGCATTTCACTGAAAAAAGGTCTTTCAAACAGGTTTACTAGCCTGAACTGGTTGAATTTGGATCTTCTTCATGGCAAAGGAGTTTTTACCTGGAATTTCATTCATTAAAGGTGAAAAGTGGATTATGTCAAAAATGAGCGTTTCAGAGCGATTGGAGGCTGTTTTAGCACTGTACAGTCGCCTAAGGCTGAAAAGTGGCTTATGTGAAAAATGAGCGTTTCAGAGCGAGAGCAGCCTGTTTTTGCACTAAGCTGCATTTCACTGAAAAAAGGTCTTTCAAACAGGTTTACTAGCCTGAACTGGTTGAATTTGGATCTTCTTCATGGCAAAGGAGTTTTTACCTGGAATTTCATTCATTAAAGGTGAAAAGTGGATTATGTCAAAAATGAGCGTTTCAGAGCGATTGGAGGCTGTTTTAGCACTGTACAGTCGCCTAAGGCTGAAAAGTGGCTTATGTGAAAAATGAGCGTTTCAGAGCGAGAGCAGCCTGTTTTTGCACTAAGCTGCATTTCACTGAAAAAAGGTCTTTCAAACAGGTTTACTAGCCTGAACTGGTTGAATTTGGATCTTATTCATGGCAAAGGAGTTTTTACCTGGAATTTCATTCATTAAAGGTGAAAAGTGGCTTATGTCAAAAATGAGCGTTTCAGAGCGATTGGAGGCTGTTTTAGCGCTGAAAAGTGGCTTATGTGAAAAATGAGCGTTTCAGAGCGAGAGCAGCCTGTTTTTGCACTAAGCTGCATTTCACTGAAAAAAGGTCTTTCAAACAGGTTTACTAGCCTGAACTGGTTGAATTTGGATCTTATTCATGGCAAAGGAGTTTTTACCTGGAATTTCATTCATTAAAGGTGAAAAGTGGCTTATGTCAAAAATGAGCGTTTCAGAGCGATTGGAGGCTGTTTTAGCGCTGAAAAGTGGCTTATGTGAAAAATGAGCGTTTCAGAGCGAGAGCAGCCTGTTTTTGCACTAAGCTGCATTTCACTGAAAAAAGGTCTTTCAAACAGGTTTACTAGCCTGAACTGGTTGAATTTGGATCTTCTTCATGGCAAATGAGTTTTTACCTGGAATTTAATTCATTAAGGCTGAAAAGTGGGTTATGTCAAAAATGAGCGTTTCAGAGCGATTGGAGGCTGTTTTAGCGCTGAAAAGTGGCTTATGTGAAAAATGAGCGTTTCAGAGCGATTGGAGGCTGTTTTAGCACTGTACAGTCGCCTAAGGCTGAAAAGTGGCTTATGTGAAAAATGAGCGTTTCAGAGCGAGAGCAGCCTGTTTTTGCACTAAGCTGCATTTCACTGAAAAAAGGTCTTTCAAACAGGTTTACTAGCCTGAACTGGTTGAATTTGGATCTTCTTCATGGCAAAGGAGTTTTTACCTGGAATTTCATTCATTAAAGGTGAAAAGTGGATTATGTCAAAAATGAGCGTTTCAGAGCGATTGGAGGCTGTTTTAGCACTGTACAGTCGCCTAAGGCTGAAAAGTGGCTTATGTGAAAAATGAGCGTTTCAGAGCGAGAGCAGCCTGTTTTTGCACTAAGCTGCATTTCACTGAAAAAAGGTCTTTCAAACAGGTTTACTAGCCTGAACTGGTTGAATTTGGATCTTATTCATGGCAAAGGAGTTTTTACCTGGAATTTCATTCATTAAAGGTGAAAAGTGGCTTATGTCAAAAATGAGCGTTTCAGAGCGATTGGAGGCTGTTTTAGCGCTGAAAAGTGGCTTATGTGAAAAATGAGCGTTTCAGAGCGAGAGCAGCCTGTTTTTGCACTAAGCTGCATTTCACTGAAAAAAGGTCTTTCAAACAGGTTTACTAGCCTGAACTGGTTGAATTTGGATCTTCTTCATGGCAAAGGAGTTTTTACCTGGAATTTCATTCATTAAAGGTGAAAAGTGGATTATGTCAAAAATGAGCGTTTCAGAGCGATTGGAGGCTGTTTTAGCACTGTACAGTCGCCTAAGGCTGAAAAGTGGCTTATGTGAAAAATGAGCGTTTCAGAGCGAGAGCAGCCTGTTTTTGCACTAAGCTGCATTTCACTGAAAAAAGGTCTTTCAAACAGGTTTACTAGCCTGAACTGGTTGAATTTGGATCTTCTTCATGGCAAAGGAGTTTTTACCTGGAATTTCATTCATTAAAGGTGAAAAGTGGCTTATGTCAAAAATGAGCGTTTCAGAGCGATTGGAGGCTGTTTTAGCGCTGAAAAGTGGCTTATGTGAAAAATGAGCGTTTCAGAGCGAGAGCAGCCTGTTTTTGCACTAAGCTGCATTTCACTGAAAAAAGGTCTTTCAAACAGGTTTACTAGCCTGAACTGGTTGAATTTGGATCTTCTTCATGGCAAATGAGTTTTTACCTGGAATTTAATTCATTAAGGCTGAAAAGTGGGTTATGTCAAAAATGAGCGTTTCAGAGCGATTGGAGGCTGTTTTAGCGCTGAAAAGTGGCTTATGTGAAAAATGAGCGTTTCAGAGCGATTGGAGGCTGTTTTAGCACTGTACAGTCGCCTAAGGCTGAAAAGTGGCTTATGTGAAAAATGAGCGTTTCAGAGCGAGAGCAGCCTGTTTTTGCACTAAGCTGCATTTCACTGAAAAAAGGTCTTTCAAACAGGTTTACTAGCCTGAACTGGTTGAATTTGGATCTTCTTCATGGCAAATGAGTTTTTACCTGGAATTTAATTCATTAAGGCTGAAAAGTGGGTTATGTCAAAAATGAGCGTTTCAGAGCGATTGGAGGCTGTTTTAGCGCTGAAAAGTGGCTTATGTGAAAAATGAGCGTTTCAGAGCGATTGGAGGCTGTTTTAGCACTGTACAGTCGCCTAAGGCTGAAAAAGTGGCTTATGTGAAAAATGAGCGTTTCAGAGCGAGAGCAGCCTGTTTTTGCACTAAGCTGCATTTCACTGAAAAAAGGGTCTTTCAAACAGGTTTACTAGCCTGAACTGGTTGAATTTGGATCTTCTTCATGGCAAAGGAGTTTTTACCTGGAATTTCATTCATTAAAGGTGAAAAGTGGCTTATGTGAAAAATGAGCGTTTCAGAGCGATTGGAGGCTGTTTTAGCACTGTACAGTCGCCTAAGGCTGAAAAGTGGCTTATGTGAAAAATGAGCGTTTCAGAGCGAGAGCAGCCTGTTTTTGCACTAAGCTGCATTTCACTGAAAAAAGGTCTTTCAAACAGGTTTACTAGCCTGAACTGGTTGAATTTGGATCTTCTTCATGGCAAAGGAGTTTTTACCTGGAATTTCATTCATTAAAGGTGAAAAGTGGATTATGTCAAAAATGAGCGTTTCAGAGCGATTGGAGGCTGTTTTAGCACTGTACAGTCGCCTAAGGCTGAAAAGTGGCTTATGTGAAAAATGAGCGTTTCAGAGCGAGAGCAGCCTGTTTTTTGCACTAAGCTGCATTTCACTGAAAAAAGGTCTTTCAAACAGGTTTACTAGCCTGAACTGGTTGAATTTGGATCTTATTCATGGCAAAGGAGTTTTTACCTGGAATTTCATTCATTAAAGGTGAAAAGTGGCTTATGTCAAAAATGAGCGTTTCAGAGCGATTGGAGGCTGTTTTAGCGCTGAAAAGTGGCTTATGTGAAAAATGAGCGTTTCAGAGCGAGAGCAGCCTGTTTTTGCACTAAGCTGCATTTCACTGAAAAAAGGTCTTTCAAACAGGTTTACTAGCCTGAACTGGTTGAATTTGGATCTTCTTCATGGCAAATGAGTTTTTACCTGGAATTTAATTCATTAAGGCTGAAAAGTGGGTTATGTCAAAAATGAGCGTTTCAGAGCGATTGGAGGCTGTTTTAGCACTGTACAGTCGCCTAAGGCTGAAAAGTGGCTTATGTGAAAAATGAGCGTTTCAGAGCGAGAGCAGCCTGTTTTTTGCACTAAGCTGCATTTCACTGAAAAAAGGTCTTTCAAACAGGTTTACTAGCCTGAACTGGTTGAATTTGGATCTTCTTCATGGCAAAGGAGTTTTTACCTGGAATTTCATTCATTAAAGGTGAAAAGTGGCTTATGTCAAAAATGAGCGTTTCAGAGCGATTGGAGGCTGTTTTAGCACTGTACAGTCGCCTAAGGCTGAAAAGTGGCTTATGTGAAAAATGAGCGTTTCAGAGCGAGAGCAGCCTGTTTTTGCACTAAGCTGCATTTCACTGAAAAAAGGTCTTTCAAACAGGTTTACTAGCCTGAACTGGTTGAATTTGGATCTTATTCATGGCAAAGGAGTTTTTACCTGGAATTTCATTCATTAAAGGTGAAAAGTGGCTTATGTCAAAAATGAGCGTTTCAGAGCGATTGGAGGCTGTTTTAGCGCTGAAAAGTGGCTTATGTGAAAAATGAGCGTTTCAGAGCGAGAGCAGCCTGTTTTTGCACTAAGCTGCATTTCACTGAAAAAAGGTCTTTCAAACAGGTTTACTAGCCTGAACTGGTTGAATTTGGATCTTATTCATGGCAAAGGAGTTTTTACCTGGAATTTCATTCATTAAAGGTGAAAAGTGGCTTATGTCAAAAATGAGCGTTTCAGAGCGATTGGAGGCTGTTTTAGCGCTGAAAAGTGGCTTATGTGAAAAATGAGCGTTTCAGAGCGAGAGCAGCCTGTTTTTGCACTAAGCTGCATTTCACTGAAAAAAGGTCTTTCAAACAGGTTTACTAGCCTGAACTGGTTGAATTTGGATCTTCTTCATGGCAAATGAGTTTTTACCTGGAATTTAATTCATTAAGGCTGAAAAGTGGGTTATGTCAAAAATGAGCGTTTCAGAGCGATTGGAGGCTGTTTTAGCGCTGAAAAGTGGCTTATGTGAAAAATGAGCGTTTCAGAGCGATTGGAGGCTGTTTTAGCACTGTACAGTCGCCTAAGGCTGAAAAGTGGCTTATGTGAAAAATGAGCGTTTCAGAGCGAGAGCAGCCTGTTTTTGCACTAAGCTGCATTTCACTGAAAAAAGGTCTTTCAAACAGGTTTACTAGCCTGAACTGGTTGAATTTGGATCTTCTTCATGGCAAAGGAGTTTTTACCTGGAATTTCATTCATTAAAGGTGAAAAGTGGATTATGTCAAAAATGAGCGTTTCAGAGCGATTGGAGGCTGTTTTAGCACTGTACAGTCGCCTAAGGCTGAAAAGTGGCTTATGTGAAAAATGAGCGTTTCAGAGCGAGAGCAGCCTGTTTTTGCACTAAGCTGCATTTCACTGAAAAAAGGTCTTTCAAACAGGTTTACTAGCCTGAACTGGTTGAATTTGGATCTTATTCATGGCAAAGGAGTTTTTACCTGGAATTTCATTCATTAAAGGTGAAAAGTGGCTTATGTCAAAAATGAGCGTTTCAGAGCGATTGGAGGCTGTTTTAGCGCTGAAAAGTGGCTTATGTGAAAAATGAGCGTTTCAGAGCGAGAGCAGCCTGTTTTTGCACTAAGCTGCATTTCACTGAAAAAAGGTCTTTCAAACAGGTTTACTAGCCTGAACTGGTTGAATTTGGATCTTCTTCATGGCAAATGAGTTTTTACCTGGAATTTAATTCATTAAGGCTGAAAAGTGGGTTATGTCAAAAATGAGCGTTTCAGAGCGATTGGAGGCTGTTTTAGCGCTGAAAAGTGGCTTATGTGAAAAATGAGCGTTTCAGAGCGATTGGAGGCTGTTTTAGCACTGTACAGTCGCCTAAGGCTGAAAAGTGGCTTATGTGAAAAATGAGCGTTTCAGAGCGAGAGCAGCCTGTTTTTGCACTAAGCTGCATTTCACTGAAAAAAGGTCTTTCAAACAGGTTTACTAGCCTGAACTGGTTGAATTTGGATCTTCTTCATGGCAAAGGAGTTTTTACCTGGAATTTCATTCATTAAAGGTGAAAAGTGGATTATGTCAAAAATGAGCGTTTCAGAGCGATTGGAGGCTGTTTTAGCACTGTACAGTCGCCTAAGGCTGAAAAGTGGCTTATGTGAAAAATGAGCGTTTCAGAGCGAGAGCAGCCTGTTTTTGCACTAAGCTGCATTTCACTGAAAAAAGGTCTTTCAAACAGGTTTACTAGCCTGAACTGGTTGAATTTGGATCTTCTTCATGGCAAAGGAGTTTTTACCTGGAATTTCATTCATTAAAGGTGAAAAGTGGATTATGTCAAAAATGAGCGTTTCAGAGCGATTGGAGGCTGTTTTAGCACTGTACAGTCGCCTAGGCTGAAAAGTGGCTTATGTGAAAAATGAGCGTTTCAGAGCGAGAGCAGCCTGTTTTTGCACTAAGCTGCATTTCACTGAAAAAAGGTCTTTCAAACAGGTTTACTAGCCTGAACTGGTTGAATTTGGATCTTCTTCATGGCAAAGGAGTTTTTACCTGGAATTTCATTCATTAAAGGTGAAAAGTGGCTTATGTCAAAAATGAGCGTTTCAGAGCGATTGGAGGCTGTTTTAGCACTGTACAGTCGCCTAAGGCTGAAAGTGGCTTATGTGAAAAATGAGCGTTTCAGAGCGAGAGCAGCCTGTTTTTGCACTAAGCTGCATTTCACTGAAAAAAGGTCTTTCAAACAGGTTTACTAGCCTGAACTGGTTGAATTTGGATCTTATTCATGGCAAAGGAGTTTTTACCTGGAATTTCATTCATTAAAGGTGAAAAGTGGCTTATGTCAAAAATGAGCGTTTCAGAGCGATTGGAGGCTGTTTTAGCGCTGAAAAGTGGCTTATGTGAAAAATGAGCGTTTCAGAGCGAGAGCAGCCTGTTTTTGCACTAAGCTGCATTTCACTGAAAAAAGGTCTTTCAAACAGGTTTACTAGCCTGAACTGGTTGAATTTGGATCTTATTCATGGCAAAGGAGTTTTTACCTGGAATTTCATTCATTAAAGGTGAAAAGTGGCTTATGTCAAAAATGAGCGTTTCAGAGCGATTGGAGGCTGTTTTAGCGCTGAAAAGTGGCTTATGTGAAAAATGAGCGTTTCAGAGCGAGAGCAGCCTGTTTTTGCACTAAGCTGCATTTCACTGAAAAAAGGTCTTTCAAACAGGTTTACTAGCCTGAACTGGTTGAATTTGGATCTTATTCATGGCAAAGGAGTTTTTACCTGGAATTTCATTCATTAAAGGTGAAAAGTGGCTTATGTCAAAAATGAGCGTTTCAGAGCGATTGGAGGCTGTTTTAGCGCTGAAAAGTGGCTTATGTGAAAAATGAGCGTTTCAGAGCGAGAGCAGCCTGTTTTTGCACTAAGCTGCATTTCACTGAAAAAAGGTCTTTCAAACAGGTTTACTAGCCTGAACTGGTTGAATTTGGATCTTATTCATGGCAAAGGAGTTTTTACCTGGAATTTCATTCATTAAAGGTGAAAAGTGGCTTATGTCAAAAATGAGCGTTTCAGAGCGATTGGAGGCTGTTTTAGCGCTGAAAAGTGGCTTATGTGAAAAATGAGCGTTTCAGAGCGATTGGAGGCTGTTTTAGCACTGTACAGTCGCCTAAGGCTGAAAAGTGGCTTATGTGAAAAATGAGCGTTTCAGAGCGAGAGCAGCCTGTTTTTGCACTAAGCTGCATTTCACTGAAAAAAGGTCTTTCAAACAGGTTTACTAGCCTGAACTGGTTGAATTTGGATCTTCTTCATGGCAAATGAGTTTTTACCTGGAATTTAATTCATTAAGGCTGAAAAGTGGGTTATGTCAAAAATGAGCGTTTCAGAGCGATTGGAGGCTGTTTTAGCG
>NW_028175068.1:10000-12500 GCF_965226575.1 Pagrus pagrus
GAGGCAGCTGGCTGGGGCTGGAGCCAGGGCTGGGGCCAGGGCTGGTCTCCCCTGCTTAGGGTTAGGGGTCTGGGAGGCAGCTGGCTGGGGCTGGAGCCAGGGCTGGTCTCCCCTGCTTAGGGTTAGGCGTGTGGGAGGCAGCTGGCTGGGGCTGGGGCCAGGGCTGGAGCCCGGCCTGGTCTCCCCTGCTTAGGGTTAGGGGTCTGGGAGGCAGCTGGCTGGGGCCGGAGCCCGGCCTGGTCTCCCCGGCTTAGGGTTAGGCGTGTGGGAGGCAGCTGGCTGGGGCCGGAGCCCGGCCTGGTCTCCCCTGCTTAGGGTTAGGCGTGTGGGAGGCAGCTGGCTGGGGCTGGGCCCAGGGGCTGGGGCCAGGGCTGGTCTCCCCGGCTTAGGGTTAGGCGTGTGGGAGGCAGCTGGCTGGGGCTGGGGCCAGGGCTGGGGCCAGGGCTGGTCTCCCCGGCTTAGGGTTAGGCGTGTGGGAGGCAGCTGGCTGGGGCTGGGGCTGGGGCCAGGGCTGGAGCCCGGCCTGGTCTCCCCGGCTTAGGGTTAGGCGTGTGGGAGGCAGCTGGCTGGGGCTGGGGCTGGGGCCAGGGCTGGAGCCCGGCCTGGTCTCCCCGGCTTAGGGTTAGGCGTGTGGGAGGCAGCTGGCTGGGGCTGGGGCTGGGGCCAGGGCTGGAGCCCGGCCTGGTCTCCCCGGCTTAGGGTTAGGCGTGTGGGAGGCAGCTGGCTGGGGCTGGGGCTGGGGCCAGGGCTGGAGCCCGGCCTGGTCTCCCCGGCTTAGGGTTAGGCGTGTGGGAGGCAGCTGGCTGGGGCTGGGGCTGGGGCCAGGGCTGGAGCCCGGCCTGGTCTCCCCGGCTTAGGGTTAGGCGTGTGGGAGGCAGCTGGCTGGGGCTGGGGCTGGGGCCAGGGCTGGAGCCCGGCCTGGTCTCCCCGGCTTAGGGTTAGGCGTGTGGGAGGCAGCTGGCTGGGGCTGGAGGGTTAGGGTTAGGGTTAGGGTAAGGGTTAGGTGTGGTGGTGAGGCGGCAGGGCCTCCGGAAGGCAGCTGGCTGGGGCCGGAGCCCGGCCTGGCCTCCCCGGCTTAGGGTTAGGCGTGTGGGAGGCAGCTGGCTGGAGGCTGGAGCCCGGGCTGGTCTCCCCTGCTTAGGGTTAGGCGTGTGGGAGGCAGCTGGCTGGGGCTGGAGCCCGGCCTGGTCTCCCCTGCTTAGGGTCAGGCGTGTGGGAGGCAGCTGGCTGGGGCTGGGGCCAGGGCTGGGGCCAGGGCTGGTCTCCCCTGCTTAGGGTTAGGCGTGTGGGAGGCAGCTGGCTGGGGCTGGAGCCCGGCCTGGTCTCCCCTGCTTAGGGTTAGGCGTGTGGGAGGCAGCTGGCTGGGGCTGGGGCCAGGGCTGGGGCCAGGGCTGGTCTCCCCTGCTTAGGGTTAGGCCTGTGGAAGGCACCTGGCTGGGGCACGGTGGAAAACACTTAGGCTGTGGAGAGGAGCAAAAAATAATTTTCGACCGTGACCACGAGAAAAACGGCCCAAGTAGGGGTCCGTTTTCCCGTGGTCACGGTGGAAAACACTTAGGTTGGAGAGGAGCAAAAATAATTTTCGACCGTGACCACGAGAAAAACGGCCCAAGTAGGGTCCGTTTTCCCGTGGTCACGGTGGAAAACACTTAGGCTGTGGAGAGGAGCAAAAAAAAAATTTGACCGTGACCACGAGAAAAACGGCCCAAGTAGGGTCCTTTTTCCCGTGGTCACGGTGGAAAACACTTAGGCTGTGAGAGGAGCAAAAAAAAAAATTTTGACCGTGACCACGAGAAAAACGGCCCAAGTAGGGTCATTTTTCCCGTGGTCACGGTCGAAAACACTTAGGCTCTGAGCGGAGCAAAAAAAAAATTTTGACCGTGACCACGAGAAAAACGGCCAAAGTAGGGTCATTTTTCCCGTGGTCACGGTCGAAATTTTTTTTTTTTTTCTGGGGGGGTTTTGCAAGCGCCCTTCCACCGTGACCACGGGGCCGTCTCCCGTGGTCACGGTCGAGAGTTGTTCCTGGGGGGTTTTTCAAGCTACCTTCTGTACGCTTATGGGAAGGGGAGTACCAGGGGAGCGAAAAAATAATTCTAAGTGTTTTCGACCGTGACCACGGGAAAACGGACCCTACTTTGGCCGTTTTCTCGTGGTCACGGTCGAAATTTTTTTTTTTTTCTGGGGGGTGTTTGCAAGCGCCCTTACACCGTGACCACGAGAAAACGGGCCCAAGTAGGGTCCGTTTTCCCGTGGTCACGGTCGAAATTTTTTTTTTTTTTCTGGGGGGTGTTTGCAAGCGCCCTTCCACCGTGACCACGAGAAAACGGGCCCAAGTAGGGTCCGTTTTCCCGTGGTCACGGTCGAAATTTTTTTTTTTTTTTCTGGGGGGTGTTTGCAAGCGCCCTTCCACCGTGACCACGAGAAAAAGGGCCCAAGTAGGGTCCGTTTTCCCGTGGTCACGGTCGAAGTATTTTTTTTATTTTTTTATTTTTTTTTC
>NW_028175067.1:0-42772 GCF_965226575.1 Pagrus pagrus
CCTTAATGAATTAAATTCCAGGTAAAAACTCATTTGCCATGAAGAAGATCCAAATTCAACCAGTTCAGGCTAGTAAACCTGTTTGAAAGACCTTTTTTCAGTGAAATGCAGCTTAGTGCAAAAACAGGCTGCTCTCGCTCTGAAACGCTCATTTTTCACATAAGCCACTTTTCAGCCTTATAGGCGACTGTACAGTGCAAAAACAGCCTCCTCTCGCTCTGAAACGCTCATTTTTCACATAAGCCACTTTTCAGCCTTAGGCGACTGTACAGTGCTAAAACAGCCTCCTATCGCTCTGAAACGCTCATTTTTGACATAACCCACTTTTCAGCCTTAATGAATTAAATTCCAGGTAAAAACTCATTTGCCATGAAGAAGATCCAAATTCAACCAGTTCAGGCTAGTAAACCTGTTTGAAAGACCTTTTTTCAGTGAAATGCAGCTTAGTGCAAAAACAGGCTGCTCTCGCTCTGAAACGCTCATTTTTCACATAAGCCACTTTTCAGCCTTAGGCGACTGTACAGTGCTAAAACAGCCTCCAATCGCTCTGAAACGCTCATTTTTGACATAAGCCACATTTCACCTTTAATGAATGAAATTCCAGGTAAAAACTCCTTTGCCATGAAGAAGATCCAAATTCAACCAGTTCAGGCTAGTAAACCTGTTTGAAAGACCTTTTTTCAGTGAAATGCAGCTTAGTGCAAAAACAGGCTGCTCTCGCTCTGAAACGCTCATTTTTCACATAAGCCACTTTTCAGCCTTAGGCGACTGTACAGTGCTAAAACAGCCTCCAATCGCTCTGAAACGCTCATTTTTGACATAACCCACTTTTCAGCCTTAATGAATGAAATTCCAGGTAAAAACTCCTTTGCCATGAAGAAGATCCAAATTCAACCAGTTCAGGCTAGTAAACCTGTTTGAAAGACCTTTTTTCAGTGAAATGCAGCTTAGTGCAAAAACAGGCTGCTCTCGCTCTGAAACGCTCATTTTTCACATAAGCCACTTTTCAGCCTTAGGCGACTGTACAGTGCTAAAACAGCCTCCAATCGCTCTGAAACGCTCATTTTTGACATAAGCCACTTTTCACCTTTAATGAATGAAATTCCAGGTAAAAACTCCTTTGCCATGAAGAAGATCCAAATTCAACCAGTTCAGGCTAGTAAACCTGTTTGAAAGACCTTTTTTCAGTGAAATGCAGCTTAGTGCAAAAACAGGCTGCTCTCGCTCTGAAACGCTCATTTTTCACATAAGCCACTTTTCAGCGCTAAAACAGCCTCCAATCGCTCTGAAACGCTCATTTTTGACATAACCCACTTTTCAGCCTTAATGAATTAAATTCCAGGTAAAAACTCATTTGCCATGAAGAAGATCCAAATTCAACCAGTTCAGGCTAGTAAACCTGTTTGAAAGACCTTTTTTCAGTGAAATGCAGCTTAGTGCAAAAACAGGCTGCTCTCGCTCTGAAACGCTCATTTTTCACATAAGCCACTTTTCAGCGCTAAAACAGCCTCCTATCGCTCTGAAACGCTCATTTTTGACATAACCCACTTTTCAGCCTTAATGAATGAAATTCCAGGTAAAAACTCATTTGCCATGAAGAAGATCCAAATTCAACCAGTTCAGGCTAGTAAACCTGTTTGACAGACCTTTTTTCAGTGAAATGCAGCTTAGTGCAAAAACAGGCTGCTCTCGCTCTGAAACGCTCATTTTTCACATAAGCCACTTTTCAGCCTTAGGCGACTGTACAGTGCTAAAACAGCCTCCAATCGCTCTGGAAACGCTCATTTTTGACATAAGCCACTTTTCACCTTTAATGAATGAAATTCCAGGTAAAAACTCCTTTGCCATGAATAAGGTCCAATTTCAACCAGTTCAGGCTAGTAAACCTGTTTGAAAGACCTTTTTTCAGTGAAATGCAGCTTAGTGCAAAAACAGGCTGCTCTCGCTCTGAAACGCTCATTTTTCACATAAGCCACTTTTCAGCCTTAGGCGACTGTACAGTGCTAAAACAGCCTCCAATCGCTCTGAAACGCTCATTTTTGACATAAGCCACTTTTCACCTTTAATGAATGAAATTCCAGGTAAAAACTCCTTTGCCATGAAGAAGATCCAAATTCAACCAGTTCAGGCTAGTAAACCTGTTGAAAGACCTTTTTTCAGTGAAATGCAGCTTAGTGCAAAAACAGGCTGCTCTCGCTCTGAAACGCTCATTTTTCACATAAGCCACTTTTCAGCGCTAAACAGCCTCCAATCGCTCTGAAACGCTCATTTTTGACATAAGCCACTTTTCAGCGCTAAAACAGCCTCCAATCGCTCTGAAACGCTCATTTTTGACATAACCCACTTTTCAGCCTTAATGAATTAAATTCCAGGTAAAAACTCATTTGCATGAAGAAGATCCAAATTCAACCAGTTCAGGCTAGTAAACCTGTTTGAAAGAGCCTTTTTTCAGTGAAATGCAGCTTAGTGCAAAAACAGGCTGCTCTCGCTCTGAAACGCTCATTTTTCACATAAGCCACTTTTCAGCCTTATAGGCGACTGTACAGTGCAAAAACAGCCTCCTCTCGCTCTGAAACGCTCATTTTTCACATAAGCCACTTTTCAGCCTTAGGCGACTGTACAGTGCTAAAACAGCCTCCTATCGCTCTGAAACGCTCATTTTTGACATAACCCACTTTTCAGCCTTAATGAATTAAATTCCAGGTAAAAACTCATTTGCCATGAAGAAGATCCAAATTCAACCAGTTCAGGCTAGTAAACCTGTTGAAAGACCTTTTTTCAGTGAAATGCAGCTTAGTGCAAAAACAGGCTGCTCTCGCTCTGAAACGCTCATTTTTCACATAAGCCACTTTTCAGCCTTAGGCGACTGTACAGTGCTAAAACAGCCTCCAATCGCTCTGAAACGCTCATTTTTGACATAAGCCACATTTCACCTTTAATGAATGAAATTCCAGGTAAAAACTCCTTTGCCATGAAGAAGATCCAAATTCAACCAGTTCAGGCTAGTAAACCTGTTGAAAGACCTTTTTTCAGTGAAATGCAGCTTAGTGCAAAAACAGGCTGCTCTCGCTCTGAAACGCTCATTTTTCACATAAGCCACTTTTCAGCTAGGCGACTGTACAGTGCTAAAACAGCCTCCAATCGCTCTGAAACGCTCATTTTTGACATAAGCCACTTTTCACCTTTAATGAATGAAATTCCAGGTAAAAACTCCTTTGCCATGAATAAGATCCAAATTCAACCAGTTCAGGCTAGTATACCTGTTTGAAAGACCTTTTTTCAGTGAAATGCAGCTTAGTGCAAAAACAGGCTGCTCTCGCTCTGAAACGCTCATTTTTAACATAAGCCACTTTCAGCCTTAGGCGACTGTACAGTGCTAAAACAGCCTCCAATCGCTCTGAAACGCTCATTTTTGACATAAGCCACTTTTCAGCGCTAAAACAGCCTCCAATCGCTCTGAAACGCTCATTTTTGACATAAGCCACTTTTCACTCTTAATGAATGAAATTCCAGGTAAAAAACTCCTTTGCCATGAATAAGATCCAAATTCAACCAGTTCAGGCTAGTAAACCTGTTTGACAGACCTTTTTTCCAGTGAAATGCAGCTTAGTGCAAAAACAGGCTGCTCTCGCTCTGAAACGCTCATTTTTCACTATAAGCCACTTTTCAGCCTTAGGCGACTGTACAGTGCTAAAACAGCCTCCAATCGCTCTCTGAAACGCTCATTTTTGACATAAGCCACATTTCACCTTTAATGAATGAAATTCCAGGTAAAAACTCCTTGCCATGAAGAAGATCCAAATTCAACCAGTTCAGGCTAGTAAACCTGTTTGAAAGACCTTTTTTCAGTGAAATGCAGCTTAGTGCAAAAACAGGCTGCTCTCGCTCTGAAACGCTCATTTTTCACATAAGCCACTTTTCAGCGCTAAAACAGCCTCCAATCGCTCTGAAAACGCTCATTTTTGACATAAGCCCACTTTTCACCTTTAATGAATGAAATTCCAGGTAAAAACTCCTTTGCCATGAATAAGATCCAATTCAACCAGTTCAGGCTAGTAAACCTGTTTGAAAGACCTTTTTTCAGTGAAATGCAGCTTAGTGCAAAAACAGGCTGCTCTCGCTCTGAAACGCTCATTTTTCACATAAGCCCACTTTTCAGCCTTAGGCGACTGTACAGTGCTAAAACAGCCTCCAATCGCTCTGAAACGCTCATTTTTGCACATAATCCACTTTTCACCTTAATGAATGAAATTCCAGGTAAAAACTCCTTTGCCATGAAGATGATCCAAATTCAACCAGTTCAGGCTAGTAAACCTGTTTGAAAGACCTTTTTCAGTGAAATGCAGCTTAGTGCAAAAACAGGCTGCCTCTCGCTCTGAAACGCTCATTTTTTCACATAAGCCACTTTTCAGCCTTAGGCGACTGTACAGTGCTAAAACAGCCTCCAATCGCTCTGAAACGCTCATTTTTGACATAAGCCACTTTCACCTTTAATGAATGAAATTCCAGGTAAAAACTCCTTTGCCATGAAGAAGATCCAAATTCAACCAGTTCAGGCTAGTAAACCTGTTTGAAAGACCTTTTTTCAGTGAAATGCAGCTTAGTGCAAAAACAGGCTGCTCTCGCTCTGAAACGCTCATTTTTCACATAAGCCACTTTTCAGCGCTAAAACAGCCTCCAATCGCTCTGAAACGCTCATTTTTTGACATAATCCACTTTTCACCTTTAATGAATGAAATTCCAGGTAAAAACTCCTTTGCCATGAAGAAGATCCAAATTCAACCAGTTCAGGCTAGTAAACCTGTTTGAAAGACCTTTTTTCAGTGAATTGCAGCTTAGTGCAAAAACAGGCTGCTCTCGCTCTGAAACGCTCATTTTTCACATAAGCCACTTTTCAGCGCTAAAACAGCTCCAATCGCTCTGAAACGCTCATTTTTGACATAACCCACTTTTCAGCCTTAATGAATTAAATTCCAGGTAAAAACTCATTTGCCATGAAGAAGATCCAAATTCAACCAGTTCAGGCTAGTAAACCTGTTTGAAAGACCTTTTTTCAGTGAAATGCAGCTTAGTGCAAAAACAGGCTGCTCTCGCTCTGAAACGCTCATTTTCCACATAAGCCACTTTTCAGCCTTAGCGGACTGTACAGTGCTAAAACAGCCTCCAATCGCTCTGAACGCTCATTTTTGACATAAGCCACTTTTCAGCGCTAAAACAGC
Source organism: Pagrus pagrus (assembly GCF_965226575.1). Lineage (NCBI taxonomy): Eukaryota > Metazoa > Chordata > Actinopteri > Spariformes > Sparidae > Pagrus > Pagrus pagrus. Next base: position 5,220 of record NW_028175067.1, read on the forward strand.
CTCCAATCGCTCTGAAACGCTCATTTTTGACATAACCCACTTTTCAGCCTTAATGAATAAATTCCAGGTAAAAACTCATTTGCCATGAAGAAGATCCAAATTCAACCAGTTCAGGCTAGTAAACCTGTTTGAAAGACCTTTTTTCAGTCAAGAATGCAGCTTAGTGCAAAACAGGCTGCTCTCGCTCTGAAACGCTCATTTTTCACATAAGCCACTTTTCAGCCTTATAGGCGACTGTACAGTGCAAAAACAGCCTCCTCTCGCTCTGAAACGCTCATTTTTCACATAAGCCACTTTTCAGCCTTAGGCGACTGTACAGTGCTAAAACAGCCTCCTATCGCTCTGAAACGCTCATTTTTGACATAACCCACTTTTCAGCCTTAATGAATTAAATTCCAGGTAAAAACTCATTTGCCATGAAGAAGATCCAAATTCAACCAGTTCAGGCTAGTAAACCTGTTTGACAGACCTTTTTTCAGTGAAATGCAGCTTAGTGCAAAAACAGGCTGCTCTCGCTCTGAAACGCTCATTTTTCACATAAGCCACTTTTTCAGCGCTAAACAGCCTCCAATCGCTCTGAAACGCTCATTTTGACATAAGCCACTTTTCACCTTTAATGAATGAAATTCCAGGTAAAAACTCCTTTGCCATGAATAAGATCCAAATTCAACCAGTCAGGCTAGTAAACCTGTTTGAAAGACCTTTTTCAGTGAAATGCAGCTTAGTGCAAAAACAGGCTGCTCTCGCTCTGAAACGCTCATTTTTCACATAAGCCACTTTTCAGCCTTAGGCGACTGTACAGTGCTAAAACAGCCTCCAATCGCTCTGAAACGCTCATTTTTCACATAAGCCACTTTTCAGCTTAGGCGACTGTACAGTGCTAAAACAGCCTCCAATCGCTCTGAAACGCTCATTTTTCACATAAGCCACTTTTCAGCCTTAGGCGACTGTACAGTGCTAAAACAGCCTCCAATCGCTCTGAAACGCTCATTTTTTGACATAACCCACTTTTCAGCCTTAATGAATGAAATTCCAGGTAAAAACTCCTTTGCCATGAAGAAGATCCAAATTCAACCAGTTCAGGCTAGTAAACCTGTTTGAAAGACCTTTTTTCAGTGAAATGCAGCTTAGTGCAAAAACAGGCTGCTCTCGCTCTGAAACGCTCATTTTTCACATAAGCCACTTTTCAGCGCTAAAACAGCCTCCAATCGCTCTGAAACGCTCATTTTTGACATAACCCACTTTTCAGCCTTAATGAATTAAATTCCAGGTAAAAACTCATTTGCCATGAAGAAGATCCAAATTCAACCAGTTCAGGCTAGTAAACCTGTTTGAAAGACCTTTTTTCAGTGAAATGCAGCTTAGTGGCAAAAACAGGCTGCTCTCGCTCTGAAACGCTCATTTTTCACATAAGCCACTTTTCAGCCTTAGGCGACTGTACAGTGCTAAAACAGCCTCCAATCGCTCTGAAACGCTCATTTTTCACATAAGCCACTTTTCAGCCTTAGGCGACTGTACAGTGCTAAAACAGCCTCCAATCGCTCTGAAACGCTCATTTTTCACATAAGCCACTTTTCAGCCTTAGGCGACTGTACAGTGCTAAAACAGCCTCCAATCGCTCTGAAACGCTCATTTTTGACATAACCCACTTTTCAGCCTTAATGAATGAAATTCCAGGTAAAAACTCCTTTGCCATGAAGAAGATCCAAATTCAACCAGTTCAGGCTAGTAAACCTGTTTGAAAGACCTTTTTTCAGTGAAATGCAGCTTAGTGCAAAAACAGGCTGCTCTCGCTCTGAAACGCTCATTTTTCACATAAGCCACTTTTCAGCGCTAAAACAGCCTCCAATCGCTCTGAAACGCTCATTTTTGACATAATCCACTTTTCACCTTTAATGAATGAAATTCCAGGTAAAAACTCCTTTGCCATGAAGAAGATCCAAATTCAACCAGTTCAGGCTAGTAAACCTGTTTGAAAGACCTTTTTTCAGTGAAATGCAGCTTAGTGCAAAAACAGGCTGCTCTCGCTCTGAAACGCTCATTTTTCACATAAGCCACTTTTCAGCGCTAAAACAGCCTCCAATCGCTCTGAAACGCTCATTTTTGACATAACCCACTTTTCAGCCTTAATGAATTAAATTCCAGGTAAAAACTCATTTGCCATGAAGAAGATCCAAATTCAACCAGTTCAGGCTAGTAAACCTGTTTGAAAGACCTTTTTTCAGTGAAATGCAGCTTAGTGCAAAAACAGGCTGCTCTCGCTCTGAAACGCTCATTTTTCACATAAGCCACTTTTCAGCCTTAGGCGACTGTACAGTGCTAAAACAGCCTCCAATCGCTCTGAAACGCTCATTTTTCACATAAGCCACTTTTCAGCCTTAGGCGACTGTACAGTGCTAAAACAGCCTCCAATCGCTCTGAAACGCTCATTTTTGACATAACCCACTTTTCAGCCTTAATGAATGAAATTCCAGGTAAAAACTCCTTTGCCATGAAGAAGATCCAAATTCAACCAGTTCAGGCTAGTAAACCTGTTTGAAAGACCTTTTTTCAGTGAAATGCAGCTTAGTGCAAAAACAGGCTGCTCTCGCTCTGAAACGCTCATTTTCACATAAGCCACTTTTCAGCGCTAAAACAGCCTCCAATCGCTCTGAAACGCTCATTTTTGACATAACCCACTTTTCAGCCTTAATGAATTAAATTCCAGGTAAAAACTCATTTGCCATGAAGAAGATCCAAATTCAACCAGTTCAGGCTAGTAAACCTGTTTGAAAGACCTTTTTTCAGTGAAATGCAGCTTAGTGCAAAAACAGGCTGCTCTCGCTCTGAAACGCTCATTTTTCACATAAGCCACTTTTCAGCCTTAGGCGACTGTACAGTGCTAAAACAGCCTCCAATCGCTCTGAAACGCTCATTTTTCACATAAGCCACTTTTCAGCCTTAGGCGACTGTACAGTGCTAAAACAGCCTCCAATCGCTCTGAAACGCTCATTTTTCACATAAGCCACTTTTCAGCCTTAGGCGACTGTACAGTGCTAAAACAGCCTCCAATCGCTCTGAAACGCTCATTTTTGACATAACCCACTTTTCAGCCTTAATGAATGAAATTCCAGGTAAAAACTCCTTTGCCATGAAGAAGATCCAAATTCAACCAGTTCAGGCTAGTAAACCTGTTTGAAAGACCTTTTTTCAGTGAAATGCAGCTTAGTGCAAAAACAGGCTGCTCTCGCTCTGAAACGCTCATTTTTCACATAAGCCACTTTTCAGCGCTAAAACAGCCTCCAATCGCTCTGAAACGCTCATTTTTGACATAATCCACTTTTCACCTTTAATGAATGAAATTCCAGGTAAAAACTCCTTTGCCATGAAGAAGATCCAAATTCAACCAGTTCAGGCTAGTAAACCTGTTTGAAAGACCTTTTTTCAGTGAAATGCAGCTTAGTGCAAAAACAGGCTGCTCTCGCTCTGAAACGCTCATTTTTCACATAAGCCACTTTTCAGCGCTAAAACAGCCTCCAATCGCTCTGAAACGCTCATTTTTGACATAACCCACTTTTCAGCCTTAATGAATTAAATTCCAGGTAAAAACTCATTTGCCATGAAGAAGATCCAAATTCAACCAGTTCAGGCTAGTAAACCTGTTTGAAAGACCTTTTTTCAGTGAAATGCAGCTTAGTGCAAAAACAGGCTGCTCTCGCTCTGAAACGCTCATTTTTCACATAAGCCACTTTTCAGCCTTAGGCGACTGTACAGTGCTAAAACAGCCTCCAATCGCTCTGAAACGCTCATTTTTCACATAAGCCACTTTTCAGCGCTAAAACAGCCTCCTATCGCTCTGAAACGCTCATTTTTGACATAACCCACTTTTCAGCCTTAATGAATGAAATTCCAGGTAAAAACTCCTTTGCCATGAAGAAGATCCAAATTCAACCAGTTCAGGCTAGTAAACCTGTTTGAAAGACCTTTTTTCAGTGAAATGCAGCTTAGTGCAAAAACAGGCTGCTCTCGCTCTGAAACGCTCATTTTTCACATAAGCCACTTTTCAGCCTTAGGCGACTGTACAGTGCTAAAACAGCCTCCAATCGCTCTGAAACGCTCATTTTTGACATAAGCCACTTTTCACCTTTAATGAATGAAATTCCAGGTAAAAACTCCTTTGCCATGAAGAAGATCCAAATTCAACCAGTTCAGGCTAGTAAACCTGTTTGAAAGACCTTTTTTCAGTGAAATGCAGCTTAGTGCAAAAACAGGCTGCTCTCGCTCTGAAACGCTCATTTTTCACATAAGCCACTTTTCAGCCTTAGGCGACTGTACAGTGCTAAAACAGCCTCCAATCGCTCTGAAACGCTCATTTTTGACATAAGCCACTTTTCAGCGCTAAAACAGCCTCCAATCGCTCTGAAACGCTCATTTTTGACATAACCCACTTTTCAGCCTTAATGAATTAAATTCCAGGTAAAAACTCATTTGCCATGAAGAAGATCCAAATTCAACCAGTTCAGGCTAGTAAACCTGTTTGAAAGACCTTTTTTCAGTGAAATGCAGCTTAGTGCAAAAACAGGCTGCTCTCGCTCTGAAACGCTCATTTTTCACATAAGCCACTTTTCAGCCTTATAGGCGACTGTACAGTGCAAAAACAGCCTCCTCTCGCTCTGAAACGCTCATTTTTCACATAAGCCACTTTTCAGCCTTAGGCGACTGTACAGTGCTAAAACAGCCTCCTATCGCTCTGAAACGCTCATTTTTGACATAACCCACTTTTCAGCCTTAATGAATTAAATTCCAGGTAAAAACTCATTTGCCATGAAGAAGATCCAAATTCAACCAGTTCAGGCTAGTAAACCTGTTTGAAAGACCTTTTTTCAGTGAAATGCAGCTTAGTGCAAAAACAGGCTGCTCTCGCTCTGAAACGCTCATTTTTCACATAAGCCACTTTTCAGCGCTAAAACAGCCTCCAATCGCTCTGAAACGCTCATTTTTGACATAATCCACTTTTCACCTTTAATGAATGAAATTCCAGGTAAAAACTCCTTTGCCATGAAGAAGATCCAAATTCAACCAGTTCAGGCTAGTAAACCTGTTTGAAAGACCTTTTTTCAGTGAAATGCAGCTTAGTGCAAAAACAGGCTGCTCTCGCTCTGAAACGCTCATTTTTCACATAAGCCACTTTTCAGCGCTAAAACAGCCTCCAATCGCTCTGAAACGCTCATTTTTGACATAACCCACTTTTCAGCCTTAATGAATTAAATTCCAGGTAAAAACTCATTTGCCATGAAGAAGATCCAAATTCAACCAGTTCAGGCTAGTAAACCTGTTTGAAAGACCTTTTTTCAGTGAAATGCAGCTTAGTGCAAAAACAGGCTGCTCTCGCTCTGAAACGCTCATTTTTCACATAAGCCACTTTTCAGCCTTAGGCGACTGTACAGTGCTAAAACAGCCTCCAATCGCTCTGAAACGCTCATTTTTCACATAAGCCACTTTTCAGCGCTAAAACAGCCTCCTATCGCTCTGAAACGCTCATTTTTGACATAACCCACTTTTCAGCCTTAATGAATGAAATTCCAGGTAAAAACTCCTTTGCCATGAAGAAGATCCAAATTCAACCAGTTCAGGCTAGTAAACCTGTTTGAAAGACCTTTTTTCAGTGAAATGCAGCTTAGTGCAAAAACAGGCTGCTCTCGCTCTGAAACGCTCATTTTTCACATAAGCCACTTTTCAGCCTTAGGCGACTGTACAGTGCTAAAACAGCCTCCAATCGCTCTGAAACGCTCATTTTTGACATAAGCCACTTTTCAGCGCTAAAACAGCCTCCAATCGCTCTGAAACGCTCATTTTTGACATAACCCACTTTTCAGCCTTAATGAATTAAATTCCAGGTAAAAACTCATTTGCCATGAAGAAGATCCAAATTCAACCAGTTCAGGCTAGTAAACCTGTTTGAAAGACCTTTTTTCAGTGAAATGCAGCTTAGTGCAAAAACAGGCTGCTCTCGCTCTGAAACGCTCATTTTTCACATAAGCCACTTTTCAGCCTTATAGGCGACTGTACAGTGCAAAAATAGCCTCCTCTCGCTCTGAAACGCTCATTTTTCACATAAGCCACTTTTCAGCCTTAGGCGACTGTACAGTGCTAAAACAGCCTCCTATCGCTCTGAAACGCTCATTTTTGACATAACCCACTTTTCAGCCTTAATGAATTAAATTCCAGGTAAAAACTCATTTGCCATGAAGAAGATCCAAATTCAACCAGTTCAGGCTAGTAAACCTGTTTGAAAGACCTTTTTTCAGTGAAATGCAGCTTAGTGCAAAAACAGGCTGCTCTCGCTCTGAAACGCTCATTTTTCACATAAGCCACTTTTCAGCCTTAGGCGACTGTACAGTGCTAAAACAGCCTCCAATCGCTCTGAAACGCTCATTTTTCACATAAGCCACTTTTCAGCGCTAAAACAGCCTCCTATCGCTCTGAAACGCTCATTTTTGACATAACCCACTTTTCAGCCTTAATGAATGAAATTCCAGGTAAAAACTCCTTTGCCATGAAGAAGATCCAAATTCAACCAGTTCAGGCTAGTAAACCTGTTTGAAAGACCTTTTTTCAGTGAAATGCAGCTTAGTGCAAAAACAGGCTGCTCTCGCTCTGAAACGCTCATTTTTCACATAAGCCACTTTTCAGCCTTAGGCGACTGTACAGTGCTAAAACAGCCTCCAATCGCTCTGAAACGCTCATTTTTGACATAAGCCACTTTTCACCTTTAATGAATGAAATTCCAGGTAAAAACTCCTTTGCCATGAAGAAGATCCAAATTCAACCAGTTCAGGCTAGTAAACCTGTTTGAAAGACCTTTTTTCAGTGAAATGCAGCTTAGTGCAAAAACAGGCTGCTCTCGCTCTGAAACGCTCATTTTTCACATAAGCCACTTTTCAGCCTTAGGCGACTGTACAGTGCTAAAACAGCCTCCAATCGCTCTGAAACGCTCATTTTTGACATAAGCCACTTTTCAGCGCTAAAACAGCCTCCAATCGCTCTGAAACGCTCATTTTTGACATAACCCACTTTTCAGCCTTAATGAATGAAATTCCAGGTAAAAACTCCTTTGCCATGAAGAAGATCCAAATTCAACCAGTTCAGGCTAGTAAACCTGTTTGAAAGACCTTTTTTCAGTGAAATGCAGCTTAGTGCAAAAACAGGCTGCTCTCGCTCTGAAACGCTCATTTTTCACATAAGCCACTTTTCAGCGCTAAAACAGCCTCCAATCGCTCTGAAACGCTCATTTTTGACATAACCCACTTTTCAGCCTTAATGAATTAAATTCCAGGTAAAAACTCATTTGCCATGAAGAAGATCCAAATTCAACCAGTTCAGGCTAGTAAACCTGTTTGAAAGACCTTTTTTCAGTGAAATGCAGCTTAGTGCAAAAACAGGCTGCTCTCGCTCTGAAACGCTCATTTTTCACATAAGCCACTTTTCAGCCTTAGGCGACTGTACAGTGCTAAAACAGCCTCCAATCGCTCTGAAACGCTCATTTTTCACATAAGCCACTTTTCAGCGCTAAAACAGCCTCCTATCGCTCTGAAACGCTCATTTTTGACATAACCCACTTTTCAGCCTTAATGAATGAAATTCCAGGTAAAAACTCCTTTGCCATGAAGAAGATCCAAATTCAACCAGTTCAGGCTAGTAAACCTGTTTGAAAGACCTTTTTTCAGTGAAATGCAGCTTAGTGCAAAAACAGGCTGCTCTCGCTCTGAAACGCTCATTTTTCACATAAGCCACTTTTCAGCCTTAGGCGACTGTACAGTGCTAAAACAGCCTCCAATCGCTCTGAAACGCTCATTTTTGACATAAGCCACTTTTCACCTTTAATGAATGAAATTCCAGGTAAAAACTCCTTTGCCATGAAGAAGATCCAAATTCAACCAGTTCAGGCTAGTAAACCTGTTTGAAAGACCTTTTTTCAGTGAAATGCAGCTTAGTGCAAAAACAGGCTGCTCTCGCTCTGAAACGCTCATTTTTCACATAAGCCACTTTTCAGCCTTAGGCGACTGTACAGTGCTAAAACAGCCTCCAATCGCTCTGAAACGCTCATTTTTGACATAAGCCACTTTTCAGCGCTAAAACAGCCTCCAATCGCTCTGAAACGCTCATTTTTGACATAACCCACTTTTCAGCCTTAATGAATTAAATTCCAGGTAAAAACTCATTTGCCATGAAGAAGATCCAAATTCAACCAGTTCAGGCTAGTAAACCTGTTTGAAAGACCTTTTTTCAGTGAAATGCAGCTTAGTGCAAAAACAGGCTGCTCTCGCTCTGAAACGCTCATTTTTCACATAAGCCACTTTTCAGCCTTATAGGCGACTGTACAGTGCAAAAACAGCCTCCTCTCGCTCTGAAACGCTCATTTTTCACATAAGCCACTTTTCAGCCTTAGGCGACTGTACAGTGCTAAAACAGCCTCCTATCGCTCTGAAACGCTCATTTTTGACATAACCCACTTTTCAGCCTTAATGAATGAAATTCCAGGTAAAAACTCATTTGCCATGAAGAAGATCCAAATTCAACCAGTTCAGGCTAGTAAACCTGTTTGAAAGACCTTTTTTCAGTGAAATGCAGCTTAGTGCAAAAACAGGCTGCTCTCGCTCTGAAACGCTCATTTTTCACATAAGCCACTTTTCAGCGCTAAAACAGCCTCCAATCGCTCTGAAACGCTCATTTTTGACATAATCCACTTTTCACCTTTAATGAATGAAATTCCAGGTAAAAACTCCTTTGCCATGAAGAAGATCCAAATTCAACCAGTTCAGGCTAGTAAACCTGTTTGAAAGACCTTTTTTCAGTGAAATGCAGCTTAGTGCAAAAACAGGCTGCTCTCGCTCTGAAACGCTCATTTTTCACATAAGCCACTTTTCAGCGCTAAAACAGCCTCCAATCGCTCTGAAACGCTCATTTTTGACATAACCCACTTTTCAGCCTTAATGAATTAAATTCCAGGTAAAAACTCATTTGCCATGAAGAAGATCCAAATTCAACCAGTTCAGGCTAGTAAACCTGTTTGAAAGACCTTTTTTCAGTGAAATGCAGCTTAGTGCAAAAACAGGCTGCTCTCGCTCTGAAACGCTCATTTTTCACATAAGCCACTTTTCAGCCTTAGGCGACTGTACAGTGCTAAAACAGCCTCCAATCGCTCTGAAACGCTCATTTTTCACATAAGCCACTTTTCAGCGCTAAAACAGCCTCCTATCGCTCTGAAACGCTCATTTTTGACATAACCCACTTTTCAGCCTTAATGAATGAAATTCCAGGTAAAAACTCCTTTGCCATGAAGAAGATCCAAATTCAACCAGTTCAGGCTAGTAAACCTGTTTGAAAGACCTTTTTTCAGTGAAATGCAGCTTAGTGCAAAAACAGGCTGCTCTCGCTCTGAAACGCTCATTTTTCACATAAGCCACTTTTCAGCCTTAGGCGACTGTACAGTGCTAAAACAGCCTCCAATCGCTCTGAAACGCTCATTTTTGACATAAGCCACTTTTCACCTTTAATGAATGAAATTCCAGGTAAAAACTCCTTTGCCATGAAGAAGATCCAAATTCAACCAGTTCAGGCTAGTAAACCTGTTTGAAAGACCTTTTTTCAGTGAAATGCAGCTTAGTGCAAAAACAGGCTGCTCTCGCTCTGAAACGCTCATTTTTCACATAAGCCACTTTTCAGCCTTAGGCGACTGTACAGTGCTAAAACAGCCTCCAATCGCTCTGAAACGCTCATTTTTGACATAAGCCACTTTTCAGCGCTAAAACAGCCTCCAATCGCTCTGAAACGCTCATTTTTGACATAACCCACTTTTCAGCCTTAATGAATTAAATTCCAGGTAAAAACTCATTTGCCATGAAGAAGATCCAAATTCAACCAGTTCAGGCTAGTAAACCTGTTTGAAAGACCTTTTTTCAGTGAAATGCAGCTTAGTGCAAAAACAGGCTGCTCTCGCTCTGAAACGCTCATTTTTCACATAAGCCACTTTTCAGCCTTATAGGCGACTGTACAGTGCAAAAATAGCCTCCTCTCGCTCTGAAACGCTCATTTTTCACATAAGCCACTTTTCAGCCTTAGGCGACTGTACAGTGCTAAAACAGCCTCCTATCGCTCTGAAACGCTCATTTTTGACATAACCCACTTTTCAGCCTTAATGAATTAAATTCCAGGTAAAAACTCATTTGCCATGAAGAAGATCCAAATTCAACCACTTCAGGCTAGTAAACCTGTTTGAAAGACCTTTTTTCAGTGAAATGCAGCTTAGTGCAAAAACAGGCTGCTCTCGCTCTGAAACGCTCATTTTTCACATAAGCCACTTTTCAGCCTTAGGCGACTGTACAGTGCTAAAACAGCCTCCAATCGCTCTGAAACGCTCATTTTTCACATAAGCCACTTTTCAGCGCTAAAACAGCCTCCTATCGCTCTGAAACGCTCATTTTTGACATAACCCACTTTTCAGCCTTAATGAATGAAATTCCAGGTAAAAACTCCTTTGCCATGAAGAAGATCCAAATTCAACCAGTTCAGGCTAGTAAACCTGTTTGAAAGACCTTTTTTCAGTGAAATGCAGCTTAGTGCAAAAACAGGCTGCTCTCGCTCTGAAACGCTCATTTTTCACATAAGCCACTTTTCAGCCTTAGGCGACTGTACAGTGCTAAAACAGCCTCCAATCGCTCTGAAACGCTCATTTTTGACATAAGCCACTTTTCACCTTTAATGAATGAAATTCCAGGTAAAAACTCCTTTGCCATGAAGAAGATCCAAATTCAACCAGTTCAGGCTAGTAAACCTGTTTGAAAGACCTTTTTTCAGTGAAATGCAGCTTAGTGCAAAAACAGGCTGCTCTCGCTCTGAAACGCTCATTTTTCACATAAGCCACTTTTCAGCCTTAGGCGACTGTACAGTGCTAAAACAGCCTCCAATCGCTCTGAAACGCTCATTTTTGACATAAGCCACTTTTCAGCGCTAAAACAGCCTCCAATCGCTCTGAAACGCTCATTTTTGACATAACCCACTTTTCAGCCTTAATGAATGAAATTCCAGGTAAAAACTCCTTTGCCATGAAGAAGATCCAAATTCAACCAGTTCAGGCTAGTAAACCTGTTTGAAAGACCTTTTTTCAGTGAAATGCAGCTTAGTGCAAAAACAGGCTGCTCTCGCTCTGAAACGCTCATTTTTCACATAAGCCACTTTTCAGCGCTAAAACAGCCTCCAATCGCTCTGAAACGCTCATTTTTGACATAACCCACTTTTCAGCCTTAATGAATTAAATTCCAGGTAAAAACTCATTTGCCATGAAGAAGATCCAAATTCAACCAGTTCAGGCTAGTAAACCTGTTTGAAAGACCTTTTTTCAGTGAAATGCAGCTTAGTGCAAAAACAGGCTGCTCTCGCTCTGAAACGCTCATTTTTCACATAAGCCACTTTTCAGCCTTAGGCGACTGTACAGTGCTAAAACAGCCTCCAATCGCTCTGAAACGCTCATTTTTCACATAAGCCACTTTTCAGCCTTAGGCGACTGTACAGTGCTAAAACAGCCTCCAATCGCTCTGAAACGCTCATTTTTCACATAAGCCACTTTTCAGCCTTAGGCGACTGTACAGTGCTAAAACAGCCTCCAATCGCTCTGAAACGCTCATTTTTGACATAACCCACTTTTCAGCCTTAATGAATGAAATTCCAGGTAAAAACTCCTTTGCCATGAAGAAGATCCAAATTCAACCAGTTCAGGCTAGTAAACCTGTTTGAAAGACCTTTTTTCAGTGAAATGCAGCTTAGTGCAAAAACAGGCTGCTCTCGCTCTGAAACGCTCATTTTTCACATAAGCCACTTTTCAGCGCTAAAACAGCCTCCAATCGCTCTGAAACGCTCATTTTTGACATAATCCACTTTTCACCTTTAATGAATGAAATTCCAGGTAAAAACTCCTTTGCCATGAAGAAGATCCAAATTCAACCAGTTCAGGCTAGTAAACCTGTTTGAAAGACCTTTTTTCAGTGAAATGCAGCTTAGTGCAAAAACAGGCTGCTCTCGCTCTGAAACGCTCATTTTTCACATAAGCCACTTTTCAGCGCTAAAACAGCCTCCAATCGCTCTGAAACGCTCATTTTTGACATAACCCACTTTTCAGCCTTAATGAATTAAATTCCAGGTAAAAACTCATTTGCCATGAAGAAGATCCAAATTCAACCAGTTCAGGCTAGTAAACCTGTTTGAAAGACCTTTTTTCAGTGAAATGCAGCTTAGTGCAAAAACAGGCTGCTCTCGCTCTGAAACGCTCATTTTTCACATAAGCCACTTTTCAGCCTTAGGCGACTGTACAGTGCTAAAACAGCCTCCAATCGCTCTGAAACGCTCATTTTTCACATAAGCCACTTTTCAGCGCTAAAACAGCCTCCTATCGCTCTGAAACGCTCATTTTTGACATAACCCACTTTTCAGCCTTAATGAATGAAATTCCAGGTAAAAACTCCTTTGCCATGAAGAAGATCCAAATTCAACCAGTTCAGGCTAGTAAACCTGTTTGAAAGACCTTTTTTCAGTGAAATGCAGCTTAGTGCAAAAACAGGCTGCTCTCGCTCTGAAACGCTCATTTTTCACATAAGCCACTTTTCAGCCTTAGGCGACTGTACAGTGCTAAAACAGCCTCCAATCGCTCTGAAACGCTCATTTTTGACATAAGCCACTTTTCACCTTTAATGAATGAAATTCCAGGTAAAAACTCCTTTGCCATGAAGAAGATCCAAATTCAACCAGTTCAGGCTAGTAAACCTGTTTGAAAGACCTTTTTTCAGTGAAATGCAGCTTAGTGCAAAAACAGGCTGCTCTCGCTCTGAAACGCTCATTTTTCACATAAGCCACTTTTCAGCCTTAGGCGACTGTACAGTGCTAAAACAGCCTCCAATCGCTCTGAAACGCTCATTTTTGACATAAGCCACTTTTCAGCGCTAAAACAGCCTCCAATCGCTCTGAAACGCTCATTTTTGACATAACCCACTTTTCAGCCTTAATGAATTAAATTCCAGGTAAAAACTCATTTGCCATGAAGAAGATCCAAATTCAACCAGTTCAGGCTAGTAAACCTGTTTGAAAGACCTTTTTTCAGTGAAATGCAGCTTAGTGCAAAAACAGGCTGCTCTCGCTCTGAAACGCTCATTTTTCACATAAGCCACTTTTCAGCCTTATAGGCGACTGTACAGTGCAAAAACAGCCTCCTCTCGCTCTGAAACGCTCATTTTTCACATAAGCCACTTTTCAGCCTTAGGCGACTGTACAGTGCTAAAACAGCCTCCAATCGCTCTGAAACGCTCATTTTTGACATAACCCACTTTTCAGCCTTAATGAATTAAATTCCAGGTAAAAACTCATTTGCCATGAAGAAGATCCAAATTCAACCAGTTCAGGCTAGTAAACCTGTTTGAAAGACCTTTTTTCAGTGAAATGCAGCTTAGTGCAAAAACAGGCTGCTCTCGCTCTGAAACGCTCATTTTTCACATAAGCCACTTTTCAGCGCTAAAACAGCCTCCAATCGCTCTGAAACGCTCATTTTTGACATAATCCACTTTTCACCTTTAATGAATGAAATTCCAGGTAAAAACTCCTTTGCCATGAAGAAGATCCAAATTCAACCAGTTCAGGCTAGTAAACCTGTTTGAAAGACCTTTTTTCAGTGAAATGCAGCTTAGTGCAAAAACAGGCTGCTCTCGCTCTGAAACGCTCATTTTTCACATAAGCCACTTTTCAGCGCTAAAACAGCCTCCAATCGCTCTGAAACGCTCATTTTTGACATAACCCACTTTTCAGCCTTAATGAATTAAATTCCAGGTAAAAACTCATTTGCCATGAAGAAGATCCAAATTCAACCAGTTCAGGCTAGTAAACCTGTTTGAAAGACCTTTTTTCAGTGAAATGCAGCTTAGTGCAAAAACAGGCTGCTCTCGCTCTGAAACGCTCATTTTTCACATAAGCCACTTTTCAGCCTTAGGCGACTGTACAGTGCTAAAACAGCCTCCAATCGCTCTGAAACGCTCATTTTTCACATAAGCCACTTTTCAGCGCTAAAACAGCCTCCTATCGCTCTGAAACGCTCATTTTTGACATAACCCACTTTTCAGCCTTAATGAATGAAATTCCAGGTAAAAACTCCTTTGCCATGAAGAAGATCCAAATTCAACCAGTTCAGGCTAGTAAACCTGTTTGAAAGACCTTTTTTCAGTGAAATGCAGCTTAGTGCAAAAACAGGCTGCTCTCGCTCTGAAACGCTCATTTTTCACATAAGCCACTTTTCAGCCTTAGGCGACTGTACAGTGCTAAAACAGCCTCCAATCGCTCTGAAACGCTCATTTTTGACATAAGCCACTTTTCACCTTTAATGAATGAAATTCCAGGTAAAAACTCCTTTGCCATGAAGAAGATCCAAATTCAACCAGTTCAGGCTAGTAAACCTGTTTGAAAGACCTTTTTTCAGTGAAATGCAGCTTAGTGCAAAAACAGGCTGCTCTCGCTCTGAAACGCTCATTTTTCACATAAGCCACTTTTCAGCCTTAGGCGACTGTACAGTGCTAAAACAGCCTCCAATCGCTCTGAAACGCTCATTTTTGACATAAGCCACTTTTCAGCGCTAAAACAGCCTCCAATCGCTCTGAAACGCTCATTTTTGACATAACCCACTTTTCAGCCTTAATGAATTAAATTCCAGGTAAAAACTCATTTGCCATGAAGAAGATCCAAATTCAACCAGTTCAGGCTAGTAAACCTGTTTGAAAGACCTTTTTTCAGTGAAATGCAGCTTAGTGCAAAAACAGGCTGCTCTCGCTCTGAAACGCTCATTTTTCACATAAGCCACTTTTCAGCCTTATAGGCGACTGTACAGTGCAAAAATAGCCTCCTCTCGCTCTGAAACGCTCATTTTTCACATAAGCCACTTTTCAGCCTTAGGCGACTGTACAGTGCTAAAACAGCCTCCTATCGCTCTGAAACGCTCATTTTTGACATAACCCACTTTTCAGCCTTAATGAATTAAATTCCAGGTAAAAACTCATTTGCCATGAAGAAGATCCAAATTCAACCAGTTCAGGCTAGTAAACCTGTTTGAAAGACCTTTTTTCAGTGAAATGCAGCTTAGTGCAAAAACAGGCTGCTCTCGCTCTGAAACGCTCATTTTTCACATAAGCCACTTTTCAGCCTTAGGCGACTGTACAGTGCTAAAACAGCCTCCAATCGCTCTGAAACGCTCATTTTTCACATAAGCCACTTTTCAGCGCTAAAACAGCCTCCTATCGCTCTGAAACGCTCATTTTTGACATAACCCACTTTTCAGCCTTAATGAATGAAATTCCAGGTAAAAACTCCTTTGCCATGAAGAAGATCCAAATTCAACCAGTTCAGGCTAGTAAACCTGTTTGAAAGACCTTTTTTCAGTGAAATGCAGCTTAGTGCAAAAACAGGCTGCTCTCGCTCTGAAACGCTCATTTTTCACATAAGCCACTTTTCAGCCTTAGGCGACTGTACAGTGCTAAAACAGCCTCCAATCGCTCTGAAACGCTCATTTTTGACATAAGCCACTTTTCACCTTTAATGAATGAAATTCCAGGTAAAAACTCCTTTGCCATGAAGAAGATCCAAATTCAACCAGTTCAGGCTAGTAAACCTGTTTGAAAGACCTTTTTTCAGTGAAATGCAGCTTAGTGCAAAAACAGGCTGCTCTCGCTCTGAAACGCTCATTTTTCACATAAGCCACTTTTCAGCCTTAGGCGACTGTACAGTGCTAAAACAGCCTCCAATCGCTCTGAAACGCTCATTTTTGACATAAGCCACTTTTCAGCGCTAAAACAGCCTCCAATCGCTCTGAAACGCTCATTTTTGACATAACCCACTTTTCAGCCTTAATGAATTAAATTCCAGGTAAAAACTCATTTGCCATGAAGAAGATCCAAATTCAACCAGTTCAGGCTAGTAAACCTGTTTGAAAGACCTTTTTTCAGTGAAATGCAGCTTAGTGCAAAAACAGGCTGCTCTCGCTCTGAAACGCTCATTTTTCACATAAGCCACTTTTCAGCCTTATAGGCGACTGTACAGTGCAAAAACAGCCTCCTCTCGCTCTGAAACGCTCATTTTTCACATAAGCCACTTTTCAGCCTTAGGCGACTGTACAGTGCTAAAACAGCCTCCTATCGCTCTGAAACGCTCATTTTTGACATAACCCACTTTTCAGCCTTAATGAATTAAATTCCAGGTAAAAACTCATTTGCCATGAAGAAGATCCAAATTCAACCAGTTCAGGCTAGTAAACCTGTTTGACAGACCTTTTTTCAGTGAAATGCAGCTTAGTGCAAAAACAGGCTGCTCTCGCTCTGAAACGCTCATTTTTCACATAAGCCACTTTTCAGCGCTAAAACAGCCTCCAATCGCTCTGAAACGCTCATTTTTGACATAAGCCACTTTTCACCTTTAATGAATGAAATTCCAGGTAAAAACTCCTTTGCCATGAAGAAGATCCAAATTCAACCAGTTCAGGCTAGTAAACCTGTTTGAAAGACCTTTTTTCAGTGAAATGCAGCTTAGTGCAAAAACAGGCTGCTCTCGCTCTGAAACGCTCATTTTTCACATAAGCCACTTTTCAGCCTTATAGGCGACTGTACAGTGCAAAAACAGCCTCCTCTCGCTCTGAAACGCTCATTTTTCACATAAGCCACTTTTCAGCCTTAGGCGACTGTACAGTGCTAAAACAGCCTCCTATCGCTCTGAAACGCTCATTTTTGACATAACCCACTTTTCAGCCTTAATGAATTAAATTCCAGGTAAAAACTCATTTGCCATGAAGAAGATCCAAATTCAACCAGTTCAGGCTAGTAAACCTGTTTGAAAGACCTTTTTTCAGTGAAATGCAGCTTAGTGCAAAAACAGGCTGCTCTCGCTCTGAAACGCTCATTTTTCACATAAGCCACTTTTCAGCCTTAGGCGACTGTACAGTGCTAAAACAGCCTCCAATCGCTCTGAAACGCTCATTTTTCACATAAGCCACTTTTCAGCGCTAAAACAGCCTCCTATCGCTCTGAAACGCTCATTTTTGACATAACCCACTTTTCAGCCTTAATGAATGAAATTCCAGGTAAAAACTCCTTTGCCATGAAGAAGATCCAAATTCAACCAGTTCAGGCTAGTAAACCTGTTTGAAAGACCTTTTTTCAGTGAAATGCAGCTTAGTGCAAAAACAGGCTGCTCTCGCTCTGAAACGCTCATTTTTCACATAAGCCACTTTTCAGCCTTAGGCGACTGTACAGTGCTAAAACAGCCTCCAATCGCTCTGAAACGCTCATTTTTGACATAAGCCACTTTTCACCTTTAATGAATGAAATTCCAGGTAAAAACTCCTTTGCCATGAAGAAGATCCAGATTCAACTAGTTCAGGCTAGTAAACCTGTTTGAAAGACCTTTTTTCAGTGAAATGCAGCTTAGTGCAAAAACAGGCTGCTCTCGCTCTGAAACGCTCATTTTTCACATAAGCCACTTTTCAGCCTTAGGCGACTGTACAGTGCTAAAACAGCCTCCAATCGCTCTGAAACGCTCATTTTTGACATAAGCCACTTTTCAGCGCTAAAACAGCCTCCAATCGCTCTGAAACGCTCATTTTTGACATAACCCACTTTTCAGCCTTAATGAATTAAATTCCAGGTAAAAACTCATTTGCCATGAAGAAGATCCAAATTCAACCAGTTCAGGCTAGTAAACCTGTTTGAAAGACCTTTTTTCAGTGAAATGCAGCTTAGTGCAAAAACAGGCTGCTCTCGCTCTGAAACGCTCATTTTTCACATAAGCCACTTTTCAGCCTTATAGGCGACTGTACAGTGCAAAAACAGCCTCCTCTCGCTCTGAAACGCTCATTTTTCACATAAGCCACTTTTCAGCCTTAGGCGACTGTACAGTGCTAAAACAGCCTCCTATCGCTCTGAAACGCTCATTTTTGACATAACCCACTTTTCAGCCTTAATGAATTAAATTCCAGGTAAAAACTCATTTGCCATGAAGAAGATCCAAATTCAACCAGTTCAGGCTAGTAAACCTGTTTGACAGACCTTTTTTCAGTGAAATGCAGCTTAGTGCAAAAACAGGCTGCTCTCGCTCTGAAACGCTCATTTTTCACATAAGCCACTTTTCAGCGCTAAAACAGCCTCCAATCGCTCTGAAACGCTCATTTTTGACATAAGCCACTTTTCACCTTTAATGAATGAAATTCCAGGTAAAAACTCCTTTGCCATGAAGAAGATCCAAATTCAACCAGTTCAGGCTAGTAAACCTGTTTGAAAGACCTTTTTTCAGTGAAATGCAGCTTAGTGCAAAAACAGGCTGCTCTCGCTCTGAAACGCTCATTTTTCACAAAAGCCACTTTTCAGCGCTAAAACAGCCTCCAATCGCTCTGAAACGCTCATTTTTGACATAAGCCACTTTTCACCTTTAATGAATTAAATTCCAGGTAAAAACTCCTTTGCCATGAATAAGATCCAAATTCAACCAGTTCAGGCTAGTAAACCTGTTTGAAAGACCTTTTTTCAGTGAAATGCAGCTTAGTGCAAAAACAGGCTGCTCTCGCTCTGAAACGCTCATTTTTCACATAAGCCACTTTTCAGCCTTAGGCGACTGTACAGTGCTAAAACAGCCTCCAATCGCTCTGAAACGCTCATTTTTGACATAAGCCACTTTTCACCTTTAATGAATGAAATTCCAGGTAAAAACTCCTTTGCCATGAATAAGATCCAAATTCAACCAGTTCAGGCTAGTAAACCTGTTTGAAAGACCTTTTTTCAGTGAAATGCAGCTTAGTGCAAAAACAGGCTGCTCTCGCTCTGAAACGCTCATTTTTCACATAAGCCACTTTTCAGCCTTAATGAATTAAATTCCAGGTAAAAACTCATTTGCCATGAAGAAGATCCAAATTCAACCAGTTCAGGCTAGTAAACCTGTTTGAAAGACCTTTTTTCAGTGAAATGCAGCTTAGTGCAAAAACAGGCTGCTCTCGCTCTGAAACGCTCATTTTTCACATAAGCCACTTTTCAGCCTTATAGCCGACTGTACAGTGCAAAAACAGCCTCCTCTCGCTCTGAAACGCTCATTTTTCACATAAGCCACTTTTCAGCCTTAGGCGACTGTACAGTGCTAAAACAGCCTCCTATCGCTCTGAAACGCTCATTTTTGACATAACCCACTTTTCAGCCTTAATGAATTAAATTCCAGGTAAAAACTCATTTGCCATGAAGAAGATCCAAATTCAACCAGTTCAGGCTAGTAAACCTGTTTGACAGACCTTTTTTCAGTGAAATGCAGCTTAGTGCAAAAACAGGCTGCTCTCGCTCTGAAACGCTCATTTTTCACATAAGCCACTTTTCAGCGCTAAAACAGCCTCCAATCGCTCTGAAACGCTCATTTTTGACATAACCCACTTTTCAGCCTTAATGAATTAAATTCCAGGTAAAAACTCATTTGCCATGAAGAAGATCCAAATTCAACCAGTTCAGGCTAGTAAACCTGTTTGAAAGACCTTTTTTCAGTGAAATGCAGCTTAGTGCAAAAACAGGCTGCTCTCGCTCTGAAACGCTCATTTTTCACATAAGCCACTTTTCAGCCTTAGGCGACTGTACAGTGCTAAAACAGCCTCCAATCGCTCTGAAACGCTCATTTTTCACATAAGCCACTTTTCAGCGCTAAAACAGCCTCCAATCGCTCTGAAACGCTCATTTTTGACATAAGCCACCTTTCACCTTTAATGAATGAAATTCCAGGTAAAAACTCCTTTGCCATGAAGAAGATCCAAATTCAACCAGTTCAGGCTAGTAAACCTGTTTGAAAGACCTTTTTTCAGTGAAATGCAGCTTAGTGCAAAAACAGGCTGCTCTCGCTCTGAAACGCTCATTTTTCACAAAAGCCACTTTTCAGCGCTAAAACAGCCTCCAATCGCTCTGAAACGCTCATTTTTGACATAAGCCACTTTTCACCTTTAATGAATGAAATTCCAGGTAAAAACTCCTTTGCCATGAATAAGATCCAAATTCAACCAGTTCAGGCTAGTAAACCTGTTTGAAAGACCTTTTTTCAGTGAAATGCAGCTTAGTGCAAAAACAGGCTGCTCTCGCTCTGAAACGCTCATTTTTCACATAAGCCACTTTTCAGCCTTAGGCGACTGTACAGTGCTAAAACAGCCTCCAATCGCTCTGAAACGCTCATTTTTGACATAAGCCACTTTTCACCTTTAATGAATGAAATTCCAGGTAAAAACTCCTTTGCCATGAAGAAGATCCAAATTCAACCAGTTCAGGCTAGTAAACCTGTTTGAAAGACCTTTTTTCAGTGAAATGCAGCTTAGTGCAAAAACAGGCTGCTCTCGCTCTGAAACGCTCATTTTTCACATAAGCCACTTTTCAGCCTTAGGCGACTGTACAGTGCTAAAACAGCCTCCAATCGCTCTGAAACGCTCATTTTTGACATAATCCACTTTTCACCTTTAATGAATGAAATTCCAGGTAAAAACTCCTTTGCCATGAAGAAGATCCAAATTCAACCAGTTCAGGCTAGTAAACCTGTTTGAAAGACCTTTTTTCAGTGAAATGCAGCTTAGTGCAAAAACAGGCTGCTCTCGCTCTGAAACGCTCATTTTTCACATAAGCCACTTTTCAGCCTTAGGCGACTGTACAGTGCTAAAACAGCCTCCAATCGCTCTGAAACGCTCATTTTTGACATAAGCCACTTTTCACCTTTAATGAATGAAATTCCAGGTAAAAACTCCTTTGCCATGAAGAAGATCCAAATTCAACCAGTTCAGGCTAGTAAACCTGTTTGAAAGACTTTTTTTCAGTGAAATGCAGCTTAGTGCAAAAACAGGCTGCTCTCGCTCTGAAACCCACATTTTTCACATAAGCCACTTTTCAGCCTTAGGCGACTGTACAGTGCTAAAACAGCCTCCAATCGCTCTGAAACGCTCATTTTTGACATAATCCACTTTTCACCTTTAATGAATGAAATTCCAGGTAAAAACTCCTTTGCCATGAAGAAGATCCAAATTCAACCAGTTCAGGCTAGTAAACCTGTTTGAAAGACCTTTTTTCAGTGAAATGCAGCTTAGTGCAAAAACAGGCTGCTCTCGCTCTGAAACGCTCATTTTTCACATAAGCCACTTTTCAGCCTTAGGCGACTGTACAGTGCTAAAACAGCCTCCAATCGCTCTGAAACGCTCATTTTTGACATAAGCCACTTTTCACCTTTAATGAATGAAATTCCAGGTAAAAACTCCTTTGCCATGAAGAAGATCCAAATTCAACCAGTTCAGGCTAGTAAACCTGTTTGAAAGACCTTTTTTCAGTGAAATGCAGCTTAGTGCAAAAACAGGCTGCTCTCGCTCTGAAACGCTCATTTTTCACATAAGCCACTTTTCAGCCTTAGGCGACTGTACAGTGCTAAAACAGCCTCCAATCGCTCTGAAACGCTCATTTTTGACATAAGCCACTTTTCACCTTTAATGAATGAAATTCCAGGTAAAAACTCCTTTGCCATGAATAAGATCCAAATTCAACCAGTTCAGGCTAGTAAACCTGTTTGAAAGACCTTTTTTCAGTGAAATGCAGCTTAGTGCAAAAACAGGCTGCTCTCGCTCTGAAACGCTCATTTTTCACATAAGCCACTTTTCAGCCTTAGGCAACTGTACAGTGCTAAAACAGCCTCCAATCGCTCTGAAACGCTCATTTTTGACATAACCCACTTTTCAGCCTTAATGAATTAAATTCCAGGTAAAAACTCATTTGCCATGAAGAAGATCCAAATTCAACCAGTTCAGGCTAGTAAACCTGTTTGAAAGACCTTTTTTCAGTGAAATGCAGCTTAGTGCAAAAACAGGCTGCTCTCGCTCTGAAACGCTCATTTTTCACATAAGCCACTTTTCAGCCTTATAGGCGACTGTACAGTGCAAAAACAGCCTCCTCTCGCTCTGAAACGCTCATTTTTCACATAAGCCACTTTTCAGCCTTAGGCGACTGTACAGTGCTAAAACAGCCTCCTATCGCTCCGAAACGCTCATTTTTGACATAACCCACTTTTCAGCCTTAATGAATTAAATTCCAGGTAAAAACTCATTTGCCATGAAGAAGATCCAAATTCAACCAGTTCAGGCTAGTAAACCTGTTTGAAAGACCTTTTTTCAGTGAAATGCAGCTTAGTGCAAAAACAGGCTGCTCTCGCTCTGAAACGCTCATTTTTCACATAAGCCACTTTTCAGCCTTAGGCGACTGTACAGTGCTAAAACAGCCTCCAATCGCTCTGAAACGCTCATTTTTGACATAAGCCACATTTCACCTTTAATGAATGAAATTCCAGGTAAAAACTCCTTTGCCATGAAGAAGATCCAAATTCAACCAGTTCAGGCTAGTAAACCTGTTTGAAAGACCTTTTTTCAGTGAAATGCAGCTTAGTGCAAAA
The DNA here is from genome assembly GCF_965226575.1 of Pagrus pagrus. Classification (NCBI taxonomy): domain Eukaryota; kingdom Metazoa; phylum Chordata; class Actinopteri; order Spariformes; family Sparidae; genus Pagrus; species Pagrus pagrus. Next base: position 27,702 of record NW_028175067.1, read on the forward strand.
ACAGGCTGCTCTCGCTCTGAAACGCTCATTTTTCACATAAGCCACTTTTCAGCCTTAGGCGACTGTACAGTGCTAAAACAGCCTCCAATCGCTCTGAAACGCTCATTTTTGACATAATCCACTTTTCACCTTTAATGAATGAAATTCCAGGTAAAAACTCCTTTGCCATGAAGAAGATCCAAATTCAACCAGTTCAGGCTAGTAAACCTGTTTGAAAGACCTTTTTTCAGTGAAATGCAGCTTAGTGCAAAAACAGGCTGCTCTCGCTCTGAAACGCTCATTTTTCACATAAGCCACTTTTCAGCCTTAGGCGACTGTACAGTGCTAAAACAGCCTCCAATCGCTCTGAAACGCTCATTTTTGACATAAGCCACTTTTCACCTTTAATGAATGAAATTCCAGGTAAAAACTCCTTTGCCATGAAGAAGATCCAAATTCAACCAGTTCAGGCTAGTAAACCTGTTTGAAAGACTTTTTTTCAGTGAAATGCAGCTTAGTGCAAAAACAGGCTGCTCTCGCTCTGAAACGCTCATTTTTCACATAAGCCACTTTTCAGCCTTAGGCGACTGTACAGTGCTAAAACAGCCTCCAATCGCTCTGAAACGCTCATTTTTGACATAAGCCACTTTTCACCTTTAATGAATGAAATTCCAGGTAAAAACTCCTTTGCCATGAATAAGATCCAAATTCAACCAGTTCAGGCTAGTAAACCTGTTTGAAAGACCTTTTTTCAGTGAAATGCAGCTTAGTGCAAAAACAGGCTGCTCTCGCTCTGAAACGCTCATTTTTCACATAAGCCACTTTTCAGCCTTAGGCAACTGTACAGTGCTAAAACAGCCTCCAATCGCTCTGAAACGCTCATTTTTGACATAACCCACTTTTCAGCCTTAATGAATTAAATTCCAGGTAAAAACTCATTTGCCATGAAGAAGATCCAAATTCAACCAGTTCAGGCTAGTAAACCTGTTTGAAAGACCTTTTTTCAGTGAAATGCAGCTTAGTGCAAAAACAGGCTGCTCTCGCTCTGAAACGCTCATTTTTCACATAAGCCACTTTTCAGCCTTATAGGCGACTGTACAGTGCAAAAACAGCCTCCTCTCGCTCTGAAACGCTCATTTTTCACATAAGCCACTTTTCAGCCTTAGGCGACTGTACAGTGCTAAAACAGCCTCCTATCGCTCCGAAACGCTCATTTTTGACATAACCCACTTTTCAGCCTTAATGAATTAAATTCCAGGTAAAAACTCATTTGCCATGAAGAAGATCCAAATTCAACCAGTTCAGGCTAGTAAACCTGTTTGAAAGACCTTTTTTCAGTGAAATGCAGCTTAGTGCAAAAACAGGCTGCTCTCGCTCTGAAACGCTCATTTTTCACATAAGCCACTTTTCAGCCTTATAGGCGACTGTACAGTGCAAAAACAGCCTCCTCTCGCTCTGAAACGCTCATTTTTCACATAAGCCACTTTTCAGCCTTAGGCGACTGTACAGTGCTAAAACAGCCTCCTATCGCTCCGAAACGCTCATTTTTGACATAACCCACTTTTCAGCCTTAATGAATTAAATTCCAGGTAAAAACTCATTTGCCATGAAGAAGATCCAAATTCAACCAGTTCAGGCTAGTAAACCTGTTTGAAAGACCTTTTTTCAGTGAAATGCAGCTTAGTGCAAAAACAGGCTGCTCTCGCTCTGAAACGCTCATTTTTCACATAAGCCACTTTTCAGCCTTAGGCGACTGTACAGTGCTAAAACAGCCTCCAATCGCTCTGAAACGCTCATTTTTGACATAAGCCACATTTCACCTTTAATGAATGAAATTCCAGGTAAAAACTCCTTTGCCATGAAGAAGATCCAAATTCAACCAGTTCAGGCTAGTAAACCTGTTTGAAAGACCTTTTTTCAGTGAAATGCAGCTTAGTGCAAAAACAGGCTGCTCTCGCTCTGAAACGCTCATTTTTCACATAAGCCACTTTTCAGCGCTAAAACAGCCTCCAATCGCTCTGAAACGCTCATTTTTGACATAAGCCACTTTTCACCTTTAATGAATGAAATTCCAGGTAAAAACTCCTTTGCCATGAAGAAGATCCAAATTCAACCAGTTCAGGCTAGTAAACCTGTTTGAAAGACCTTTTTTCAGTGAAATGCAGCTTAGTGCAAAAACAGGCTGCTCTCGCTCTGAAACGCTCATTTTTCACATAAGCCACTTTTCAGCCTTAGGCGACTGTACAGTGCTAAAACAGCCTCCAATCGCTCTGAAACGCTCATTTTTGACATAATCCACTTTTCACCTTTAATGAATGAAATTCCAGGTAAAAACTCCTTTGCCATGAAGAAGATCCAAATTCAACCAGTTCAGGCTAGTAAACCTGTTTGAAAGACCTTTTTTCAGTGAAATGCAGCTTAGTGCAAAAACAGGCTGCTCTCGCTCTGAAACGCTCATTTTTCACATAAGCCACTTTTCAGCCTTAGGCGACTGTACAGTGCTAAAACAGCCTCCAATCGCTCTGAAACGCTCATTTTTGACATAAGCCACTTTTCACCTTTAATGAATGAAATTCCAGGTAAAAACTCCTTTGCCATGAAGAAGATCCAAATTCAACCAGTTCAGGCTAGTAAACCTGTTTGAAAGACTTTTTTTCAGTGAAATGCAGCTTAGTGCAAAAACAGGCTGCTCTCGCTCTGAAACGCTCATTTTTCACATAAGCCACTTTTCAGCCTTAGGCGACTGTACAGTGCTAAAACAGCCTCCAATCGCTCTGAAACGCTCATTTTTGACATAAGCCACTTTTCACCTTTAATGAATGAAATTCCAGGTAAAAACTCCTTTGCCATGAATAAGATCCAAATTCAACCAGTTCAGGCTAGTAAACCTGTTTGAAAGACCTTTTTTCAGTGAAATGCAGCTTAGTGCAAAAACAGGCTGCTCTCGCTCTGAAACGCTCATTTTTCACATAAGCCACTTTTCAGCCTTAGGCAACTGTACAGTGCTAAAACAGCCTCCAATCGCTCTGAAACGCTCATTTTTGACATAACCCACTTTTCAGCCTTAATGAATTAAATTCCAGGTAAAAACTCATTTGCCATGAAGAAGATCCAAATTCAACCAGTTCAGGCTAGTAAACCTGTTTGAAAGACCTTTTTTCAGTGAAATGCAGCTTAGTGCAAAAACAGGCTGCTCTCGCTCTGAAACGCTCATTTTTCACATAAGCCACTTTTCAGCCTTATAGGCGACTGTACAGTGCAAAAACAGCCTCCTCTCGCTCTGAAACGCTCATTTTTCACATAAGCCACTTTTCAGCCTTAGGCGACTGTACAGTGCTAAAACAGCCTCCTATCGCTCCGAAACGCTCATTTTTGACATAACCCACTTTTCAGCCTTAATGAATTAAATTCCAGGTAAAAACTCATTTGCCATGAAGAAGATCCAAATTCAACCAGTTCAGGCTAGTAAACCTGTTTGAAAGACCTTTTTTCAGTGAAATGCAGCTTAGTGCAAAAACAGGCTGCTCTCGCTCTGAAACGCTCATTTTTCACATAAGCCACTTTTCAGCCTTATAGGCGACTGTACAGTGCAAAAACAGCCTCCTCTCGCTCTGAAACGCTCATTTTTCACATAAGCCACTTTTCAGCCTTAGGCGACTGTACAGTGCTAAAACAGCCTCCTATCGCTCCGAAACGCTCATTTTTGACATAACCCACTTTTCAGCCTTAATGAATTAAATTCCAGGTAAAAACTCATTTGCCATGAAGAAGATCCAAATTCAACCAGTTCAGGCTAGTAAACCTGTTTGACAGACCTTTTTTCAGTGAAATGCAGCTTAGTGCAAAAACAGGCTGCTCTCGCTCTGAAACGCTCATTTTTCACATAAGCCACTTTTCAGCGCTAAAACAGCCTCCAATCGCTCTGAAACGCTCATTTTTGACATAAGCCACTTTTCACCTTTAATGAATGAAATTCCAGGTAAAAACTCCTTTGCCATGAATAAGATCCAAATTCAACCAGTTCAGGCTAGTAAACCTGTTTGAAAGACCTTTTTTCAGTGAAATGCAGCTTAGTGCAAAAACAGGCTGCTCTCGCTCTGAAACGCTCATTTTTCACATAAGCCACTTTTCAGCCTTAGGCGACTGTACAGTGCTAAAACAGCCTCCAATCGCTCTGAAACGCTCATTTTTGACATAAGCCACATTTCACCTTTAATGAATGAAATTCCAGGTAAAAACTCCTTTGCCATGAAGAAGATCCAAATTCAACCAGTTCAGGCTAGTAAACCTGTTTGAAAGACCTTTTTTCAGTGAAATGCAGCTTAGTGCAAAAACAGGCTGCTCTCGCTCTGAAACGCTCATTTTTCACATAAGCCACTTTTCAGCGCTAAAACAGCCTCCAATCGCTCTGAAACGCTCATTTTTGACATAAGCCACTTTTCACCTTTAATGAATGAAATTCCAGGTAAAAACTCCTTTGCCATGAAGAAGATCCAAATTCAACCAGTTCAGGCTAGTAAACCTGTTTGAAAGACCTTTTTTCAGTGAAATGCAGCTTAGTGCAAAAACAGGCTGCTCTCGCTCTGAAACGCTCATTTTTCACATAAGCCACTTTTCAGCCTTAGGCGACTGTACAGTGCTAAAACAGCCTCCAATCGCTCTGAAACGCTCATTTTTGACATAATCCACTTTTCACCTTTAATGAATGAAATTCCAGGTAAAAACTCCTTTGCCATGAAGAAGATCCAAATTCAACCAGTTCAGGCTAGTAAACCTGTTTGAAAGACCTTTTTTCAGTGAAATGCAGCTTAGTGCAAAAACAGGCTGCTCTCGCTCTGAAACGCTCATTTTTCACATAAGCCACTTTTCAGCCTTAGGCGACTGTACAGTGCTAAAACAGCCTCCAATCGCTCTGAAACGCTCATTTTTGACATAAGCCACTTTTCACCTTTAATGAATGAAATTCCAGGTAAAAACTCCTTTGCCATGAAGAAGATCCAAATTCAACCAGTTCAGGCTAGTAAACCTGTTTGAAAGACTTTTTTTCAGTGAAATGCAGCTTAGTGCAAAAACAGGCTGCTCTCGCTCTGAAACGCTCATTTTTCACATAAGCCACTTTTCAGCGCTAAAACAGCCTCCAATCGCTCTGAAACGCTCATTTTTGACATAACCCACTTTTCAGCCTTAATGAATTAAATTCCAGGTAAAAACTCATTTGCCATGAAGAAGATCCAAATTCAACCAGTTCAGGCTAGTAAACCTGTTTGAAAGACCTTTTTTCAGTGAAATGCAGCTTAGTGCAAAAACAGGCTGCTCTCGCTCTGAAACGCTCATTTTTCACATAAGCCACTTTTCAGCCTTAGGCGACTGTACAGTGCTAAAACAGCCTCCAATCGCTCTGAAACGCTCATTTTTCACAAAAGCCACTTTTCAGCGCTAAAACAGCCTCCAATCGCTCTGAAACGCTCATTTTTGACATAAGCCACTTTTCACCTTTAATGAATGAAATTCCAGGTAAAAACTCCTTTGCCATGAATAAGATCCAAATTCAACCAGTTCAGGCTAGTAAACCTGTTTGAAAGACCTTTTTTCAGTGAAATGCAGCTTAGTGCAAAAACAGGCTGCTCTCGCTCTGAAACGCTCATTTTTCACATAAGCCACTTTTCAGCCTTAGGCGACTGTACAGTGCTAAAACAGCCTCCAATCGCTCTGAAACGCTCATTTTTGACATAAGCCACTTTTCACCTTTAATGAATGAAATTCCAGGTAAAAACTCCTATGCCATGAAGAAGATCCAAATTCAACCAGTTCAGGCTAGTAAACCTGTTTGAAAGACCTTTTTTCAGTGAAATGCAGCTTAGTGCAAAAACAGGCTGCTCTCGCTCTGAAACGCTCATTTTTCACATAAGCCACTTTTCAGCCTTAGGCGACTGTACAGTGCTAAAACAGCCTCCAATCGCTCTGAAACGCTCATTTTTGACATAAGCCACTTTTCACCTTTAATGAATGAAATTCCAGGTAAAAACTCCTTTGCCATGAAGAAGATCCAAATTCAACCAGTTCAGGCTAGTAAACCTGTTTGAAAGACCTTTTTTCAGTGAAATGCAGCTTAGTGCAAAAACAGGCTGCTCTCGCTCTGAAACGCTCATTTTTCACATAAGCCACTTTTCAGCGCTAAAACAGCCTCCAATCGCTCTGAAACGCTCATTTTTGACATAATCCACTTTTCACCTTTAATGAATGAAATTCCAGGTAAAAACTCCTTTGCCATGAAGAAGATCCAAATTCAACCAGTTCAGGCTAGTAAACCTGTTTGAAAGACCTTTTTTCAGTGAAATGCAGCTTAGTGCAAAAACAGGCTGCTCTCGCTCTGAAACGCTCATTTTTCACATAAGCCACTTTTCAGCCTTAGGCGACTGTACAGTGCTAAAACAGCCTCCAATCGCTCTGAAACGCTCATTTTTGACATAATCCACTTTTCACCTTTAATGAATGAAATTCCAGGTAAAAACTCCTTTGCCATGAAGAAGATCCAAATTCAACCAGTTCAGGCTAGTAAACCTGTTTGAAAGACCTTTTTTCAGTGAAATGCAGCTTAGTGCAAAAACAGGCTGCTCTCGCTCTGAAACGCTCATTTTTCACATAAGCCACTTTTCAGCCTTAGGCGACTGTACAGTGCTAAAACAGCCTCCAATCGCTCTGAAATGCTCATTTTTGACATAAGCCACTTTTCACCTTTAATGAATGAAATTCCAGGTAAAAACTCCTTTGCCATGAATAAGATCCAAATTCAACCAGTTCAGGCTAGTAAACCTGTTTGAAAGACCTTTTTTCAGTGAAATGCAGCTTAGTGCAAAAACAGGCTGCTCTCGCTCTGAAACGCTCATTTTTCACATAAGCCACTTTTCAGCCTTAGGAGACTGTACAGTGCTAAAACATCCTCCAATCGCTCTGAAACGCTCATTTTTGACATAAGCCACTTTTCAGCGCTAAAACAGCCTCCAATCGCTCTGAAACGCTCATTTTTGACATAACCCACTTTTCAGCCTTAATGAATTAAATTCCAGGTAAAAACTCATTTGCCATGAAGAAGATCCAAATTCAACCAGTTCAGGCTAGTAAACCTGTTTGAAAGACCTTTTTTCAGTGAAATGCAGCTTAGTGCAAAAACAGGCTGCTCTCGCTCTGAAACGCTCATTTTTCACATAAGCCACTTTTCAGCCTTATAGGCGACTGTACAGTGCAAAAACAGGCTGCTCTCGCTCTGAAACGCTCATTTTTCACATAAGCCACTTTTCAGCCTTAGGCGACTGTACAGTGCTAAAACAGCCTCCAATCGCTCTGAAACGCTCATTTTTGACATAAGCCACATTTCACCTTTAATGAATGAAATTCCAGGTAAAAACTCCTTTGCCATGAAGAAGATCCAAATTCAACCAGTTCAGGCTAGTAAACCTGTTTGAAAGACCTTTTTTCAGTGAAATGCAGCTTAGTGCAAAAACAGGCTGCTCTCGCTCTGAAACGCTCATTTTTCACATAAGCCACTTTTCAGCGCTAAAACAGCCTCCAATCGCTCTGAAACGCTCATTTTTGACATAACCCACTTTTCAGCCTTAATGAATTAAATTCCAGGTAAAAACTCATTTGCCATGAAGAAGATCCAAATTCAACCAGTTCAGGCTAGTAAACCTGTTTGAAAGACCTTTTTTCAGTGAAATGCAGCTTAGTGCAAAAACAGGCTGCTCTCGCTCTGAAACGCTCATTTTTCACATAAGCCACTTTTCAGCCTTAGGCGACTGTACAGTGCTAAAACAGCCTCCAATCGCTCTGAAACGCTCATTTTTCACATAAGCCACTTTTCAGCGCTAAAACAGCCTCCAATCGCTCTGAAACGCTCATTTTTGACATAAGCCACATTTCACCTTTAATGAATGAAATTCCAGGTAAAAACTCCTTTGCCATGAAGAAGATCCAAATTCAACCAGTTCAGGCTAGTAAACCTGTTTGAAAGACCTTTTTTCAGTGAAATGCAGCTTAGTGCAAAAACAGGCTGCTCTCGCTCTGAAACGCTCATTTTTGACATAAGCCACTTTTCACCTTTAATGAATGAAATTCCAGGTAAAAACTCCTATGCCATGAAGAAGATCCAAATTCAACCAGTTCAGGCTAGTAAACCTGTTTGAAAGACCTTTTTTCAGTGAAATGCAGCTTAGTGCAAAAACAGGCTGCTCTCGCTCTGAAACGCTCATTTTTCACATAAGCCACTTTTCAGCCTTAGGCGACTGTACAGTGCTAAAACAGCCTCCAATCGCTCTGAAACGCTCATTTTTGACATAAGCCACTTTTCACCTTTAATGAATGAAATTCCAGGTAAAAACTCCTTTGCCATGAAGAAGATCCAAATTCAACCAGTTCAGGCTAGTAAACCTGTTTGAAAGACCTTTTTTCAGTGAAATGCAGCTTAGTGCAAAAACAGGCTGCTCTCGCTCTGAAACGCTCATTTTTCACATAAGCCACTTTTCAGCGCTAAAACAGCCTCCAATCGCTCTGAAACGCTCATTTTTGACATAAGCCACTTTTCACCTTTAATGAATGAAATTCCAGGTAAAAACTCCTTTGCCATGAAGAAGATCCAAATTCAACCAGTTCAGGCTAGTAAACCTGTTTGAAAGACCTTTTTTCAGTGAAATGCAGCTTAGTGCAAAAACAGGCTGCTCTCGCTCTGAAACGCTCATTTTTCACATAAGCCACTTTTCAGCGCTAAAACAGCCTCCAATCGCTCTGAAACGCTCATTTTTGACATAAGCCACTTTTCACCTTTAATGAATGAAATTCCAGGTAAAAACTCCTATGCCATGAAGAAGATCCAAATTCAACCAGTTCAGGCTAGTAAACCTGTTTGAAAGACCTTTTTTCAGTGAAATGCAGCTTAGTGCAAAAACAGGCTGCTCTCGCTCTGAAACGCTCATTTTTCACATAAGCCACTTTTCAGCCTTAGGCGACTGTACAGTGCTAAAACAGCCTCCAATCGCTCTGAAACGCTCATTTTTGACATAAGCCACTTTTCACCTTTAATGAATGAAATTCCAGGTAAAAACTCCTTTGCCATGAAGAAGATCCAAATTCAACCAGTTCAGGCTAGTAAACCTGTTTGAAAGACCTTTTTTCAGTGAAATGCAGCTTAGTGCAAAAACAGGCTGCTCTCGCTCTGAAACGCTCATTTTTCACATAAGCCACTTTTCAGCGCTAAAACAGCCTCCAATCGCTCTGAAACGCTCATTTTTGACATAATCCACTTTTCACCTTTAATGAATGAAATTCCAGGTAAAAACTCCTTTGCCATGAAGAAGATCCAAATTCAACCAGTTCAGGCTAGTAAACCTGTTTGAAAGACCTTTTTTCAGTGAAATGCAGCTTAGTGCAAAAACAGGCTGCTCTCGCTCTGAAACGCTCATTTTTCACATAAGCCACTTTTCAGCCTTAGGCGACTGTACAGTGCTAAAACAGCCTCCAATCGCTCTGAAACGCTCATTTTTGACATAAGCCACTTTTCAGCGCTAAAACAGCCTCCAATCGCTCTGAAACGCTCATTTTTGACATAACCCACTTTTCAGCCTTAATGAATTAAATTCCAGGTAAAAACTCATTTGCCATGAAGAAGATCCAAATTCAACCAGTTCAGGCTAGTAAACCTGTTTGAAAGACCTTTTTTCAGTGAAATGCAGCTTAGTGCAAAAACAGGCTGCTCTCGCTCTGAAACGCTCATTTTTCACATAAGCCACTTTTCAGCCTTATAGGCGACTGTACAGTGCAAAAACAGGCTGCTCTCGCTCTGAAACGCTCATTTTTCACATAAGCCACTTTTCAGCCTTAGGCGACTGTACAGTGCTAAAACAGCCTCCAATCGCTCTGAAACGCTCATTTTTGACATAAGCCACATTTCACCTTTAATGAATGAAATTCCAGGTAAAAACTCCTTTGCCATGAAGAAGATCCAAATTCAACCAGTTCAGGCTAGTAAACCTGTTTGAAAGACCTTTTTTCAGTGAAATGCAGCTTAGTGCAAAAACAGGCTGCTCTCGCTCTGAAACGCTCATTTTTCACATAAGCCACTTTTCAGCGCTAAAACAGCCTCCAATCGCTCTGAAACGCTCATTTTTGACATAACCCACTTTTCAGCCTTAATGAATTAAATTCCAGGTAAAAACTCATTTGCCATGAAGAAGATCCAAATTCAACCAGTTCAGGCTAGTAAACCTGTTTGAAAGACCTTTTTTCAGTGAAATGCAGCTTAGTGCAAAAACAGGCTGCTCTCGCTCTGAAACGCTCATTTTTCACATAAGCCACTTTTCAGCCTTAGGCGACTGTACAGTGCTAAAACAGCCTCCAATCGCTCTGAAACGCTCATTTTTCACATAAGCCACTTTTCAGCGCTAAAACAGCCTCCAATCGCTCTGAAACGCTCATTTTTGACATAAGCCACATTTCACCTTTAATGAATGAAATTCCAGGTAAAAACTCCTTTGCCATGAAGAAGATCCAAATTCAACCAGTTCAGGCTAGTAAACCTGTTTGAAAGACCTTTTTTCAGTGAAATGCAGCTTAGTGCAAAAACAGGCTGCTCTCGCTCTGAAACGCTCATTTTTGACATAAGCCACTTTTCACCTTTAATGAATGAAATTCCAGGTAAAAACTCCTATGCCATGAAGAAGATCCAAATTCAACCAGTTCAGGCTAGTAAACCTGTTTGAAAGACCTTTTTTCAGTGAAATGCAGCTTAGTGCAAAAACAGGCTGCTCTCGCTCTGAAACGCTCATTTTTCACATAAGCCACTTTTCAGCCTTAGGCGACTGTACAGTGCTAAAACAGCCTCCAATCGCTCTGAAACGCTCATTTTTGACATAAGCCACTTTTCACCTTTAATGAATGAAATTCCAGGTAAAAACTCCTTTGCCATGAAGAAGATCCAAATTCAACCAGTTCAGGCTAGTAAACCTGTTTGAAAGACCTTTTTTCAGTGAAATGCAGCTTAGTGCAAAAACAGGCTGCTCTCGCTCTGAAACGCTCATTTTTCACATAAGCCACTTTTCAGCGCTAAAACAGCCTCCAATCGCTCTGAAACGCTCATTTTTGACATAAGCCACTTTTCACCTTTAATGAATGAAATTCCAGGTAAAAACTCCTTTGCCATGAAGAAGATCCAAATTCAACCAGTTCAGGCTAGTAAACCTGTTTGAAAGACCTTTTTTCAGTGAAATGCAGCTTAGTGCAAAAACAGGCTGCTCTCGCTCTGAAACGCTCATTTTTCACATAAGCCACTTTTCAGCCTTAGGCGACTGTACAGTGCTAAAACAGCCTCCAATCGCTCTGAAACGCTCATTTTTGACATAAGCCACATTTCACCTTTAATGAATGAAATTCCAGGTAAAAACTCCTTTGCCATGAAGAAGATCCAAATTCAACCAGTTCAGGCTAGTAAACCTGTTTGAAAGACCTTTTTTCAGTGAAATGCAGCTTAGTGCAAAAACAGGCTGCTCTCGCTCTGAAACGCTCATTTTTCACATAAGCCACTTTTCAGCGCTAAAACAGCCTCCAATCGCTCTGAAACGCTCATTTTTGACATAAGCCACTTTTCACCTTTAATGAATGAAATTCCAGGTAAAAACTCCTTTGCCATGAAGAAGATCCAAATTCAACCAGTTCAGGCTAGTAAACCTGTTTGAAAGACCTTTTTTCAGTGAAATGCAGCTTAGTGCAAAAACAGGCTGCTCTCGCTCTGAAACGCTCATTTTTCACATAAGCCACTTTTCAGCCTTAGGCGACTGTACAGTGCTAAAACAGCCTCCAATCGCTCTGAAACGCTCATTTTTGACATAATCCACTTTTCACCTTTAATGAATGAAATTCCAGGTAAAAACTCCTTTGCCATGAAGAAGATCCAAATTCAACCAGTTCAGGCTAGTAAACCTGTTTGAAAGACCTTTTTTCAGTGAAATGCAGCTTAGTGCAAAAACAGGCTGCTCTCGCTCTGAAACGCTCATTTTTCACATAAGCCACTTTTCAGCCTTAGGCGACTGTACAGTGCTAAAACAGCCTCCAATCGCTCTGAAACGCTCATTTTTGACATAAGCCACTTTTCACCTTTAATGAATGAAATTCCAGGTAAAAACTCCTTTGCCATGAAGAAGATCCAAATTCAACCAGTTCAGGCTAGTAAACCTGTTTGAAAGACTTTTTTTCAGTGAAATGCAGCTTAGTGCAAAAACAGGCTGCTCTCGCTCTGAAACGCTCATTTTTCACATAAGCCACTTTTCAGCCTTAGGCGACTGTACAGTGCTAAAACAGCCTCCAATCGCTCTGAAACGCTCATTTTTGACATAAGCCACTTTTCACCTTTAATGAATGAAATTCCAGGTAAAAACTCCTTTGCCATGAATAAGATCCAAATTCAACCAGTTCAGGCTAGTAAACCTGTTTGAAAGACCTTTTTTCAGTGAAATGCAGCTTAGTGCAAAAACAGGCTGCTCTCGCTCTGAAACGCTCATTTTTCACATAAGCCACTTTTCAGCCTTAGGCAACTGTACAGTGCTAAAACAGCCTCCAATCGCTCTGAAACGCTCATTTTTGACATAACCCACTTTTCAGCCTTAATGAATTAAATTCCAGGTAAAAACTCATTTGCCATGAAGAAGATCCAAATTCAACCAGTTCAGGCTAGTAAACCTGTTTGAAAGACCTTTTTTCAGTGAAATGCAGCTTAGTGCAAAAACAGGCTGCTCTCGCTCTGAAACGCTCATTTTTCACATAAGCCACTTTTCAGCCTTATAGGCGACTGTACAGTGCAAAAACAGCCTCCTCTCGCTCTGAAAACGCTCATTTTTCACATAAGCCACTTTTCAGCCTTAGGCGACTGTACAGTGCTAAAACAGCCTCCTATCGCTCCGAAACGCTCATTTTTGACATAACCCACTTTTCAGCTTAATGAATTAAATTCCAGGTAAAAACTCATTTGCCATGAAGAAGATCCAAATTCAACCAGTTCAGGCTAGTAAACCTGTTTGAAAGACCTTTTTTCAGTGAAATGCAGCTTAGTGCAAAAACAGGCTGCTCTCGCTCTGAAACGCTCATTTTTCACATAAGCCACTTTTCAGCCTTATAGGCGACTGTACAGTGCAAAAACAGCCTCCTCTCGCTCTGAAACGCTCATTTTTCACATAAGCCACTTTTCAGCCTTAGGCGACTGTACAGTGCTAAAACAGCCTCCTATCGCTCCGAAACGCTCATTTTTGACATAACCCACTTTTCAGCCTTAATGAATTAAATTCCAGGTAAAAACTCATTTGCCATGAAGAAGATCCAAATTCAACCAGTTCAGGCTAGTAAACCTGTTTGACAGACCTTTTTTCAGTGAAATGCAGCTTAGTGCAAAAACAGGCTGCTCTCGCTCTGAAACGCTCATTTTTCACATAAGCCACTTTTCAGCGCTAAAACAGCCTCCAATCGCTCTGAAACGCTCATTTTTGACATAAGCCACTTTTCACCTTTAATGAATGAAATTCCAGGTAAAAACTCCTTTGCCATGAATAAGATCCAAATTCAACCAGTTCAGGCTAGTAAACCTGTTTGAAAGACCTTTTTTCAGTGAAATGCAGCTTAGTGCAAAAACAGGCTGCTCTCGCTCTGAAACGCTCATTTTTCACATAAGCCACTTTTCAGCCTTAGGCGACTGTACAGTGCTAAAACAGCCTCCAATCGCTCTGAAACGCTCATTTTTGACATAAGCCACATTTTCACCTTTAATGAATGAAATTCCAGGTAAAAACTCCTTTGCCATGAAGAAGATCCAAATTCAACCAGTTCAGGCTAGTAAACCTGTTTGAAAGACCTTTTTTCAGTGAAATGCAGCTTAGTGCAAAAACAGGCTGCTCTCGCTCTGAAACGCTCATTTTTCACATAAGCCACTTTTCAGCGCTAAAACAGCCTCCAATCGCTCTGAAACGCTCATTTTTGACATAAGCCACTTTTCACCTTTAATGAATGAAATTCCAGGTAAAAACTCCTTTGCCATGAAGAAGATCCAAATTCAACCAGTTCAGGCTAGTAAACCTGTTTGAAAGACCTTTTTTCAGTGAAATGCAGCTTAGTGCAAAAACAGGCTGCTCTCGCTCTGAAACGCTCATTTTTCACATAAGCCACTTTTCAGCCTTAGGCGACTGTACAGTGCTAAAACAGCCTCCAATCGCTCTGAAACGCTCATTTTTGACATAATCCACTTTTCACCTTTAATGAATGAAATTCCAGGTAAAAACTCCTTTGCCATGAAGAAGATCCAAATTCAACCAGTTCAGGCTAGTAAACCTGTTTGAAAGACCTTTTTTCAGTGAAATGCAGCTTAGTGCAAAAACAGGCTGCTCTCGCTCTGAAACGCTCATTTTTCACATAAGCCACTTTTCAGCCTTAGGCGACTGTACAGTGCTAAAACAGCCTCCAATCGCTCTGAAACGCTCATTTTTGACATAAGCCACTTTCACCTTTAATGAATGAAATTCCAGGTAAAAACTCCTTTGCCATGAAGAAGATCCAAATTCAACCAGTTCAGGCTAGTAAACCTGTTTGAAAGACTTTTTTTCAGTGAAATGCAGCTTAGTGCAAAAACAGGCTGCTCTCGCTCTGAAACGCTCATTTTTCACATAAGCCACTTTTCAGCGCTAAAACAGCCTCCAATCGCTCTGAAACGCTCATTTTTGACATAACCCACTTTTCAGCTTAATGAATTAAATTCCAGGTAAAAACTCATTTGCCATGAAGAAGATCCAAATTCAACCAGTTCAGGCTGTAAAAGACCTTTTTTCAGTGAAATGCAGCTTAGTGCAAAAACAGGCTGCTCTCGCTCTGAAACGCTCATTTTCACATAAGCCACTTTTCAGCCTTAGGCGACTGTACAGTGCTAAAACAGCCTCCAATCGCTCTGAAACGCTCATTTTTCACAAAAGCCACTTTTCAGCGCTAAAACAGCCTCCAATCGCTCTGAAACGCTCATTTTTGACATAAGCCACTTTTCACCTTTAATGAATGAAATTCCAGGTAAAAAC
>NW_028175066.1:0-42422 GCF_965226575.1 Pagrus pagrus
GTCCAAAGACCTGGAAGCTATTGAAAAAATCGGCCGAGGTTTTGAGGAAAAATGGCCGCTTTTCCTTTAAAATATTCATGTAAAATAC
This sequence comes from Pagrus pagrus, assembly GCF_965226575.1. Classification (NCBI taxonomy): domain Eukaryota; kingdom Metazoa; phylum Chordata; class Actinopteri; order Spariformes; family Sparidae; genus Pagrus; species Pagrus pagrus. The sequence continues at coordinate 89 of NW_028175066.1, forward strand.
AAATTCCACCAGAATCCGACCAAAACTGGCGAGCCTCATTCCACCGGTGAGGAGGACATGCGTGATCAATTTCGAGTCAATCGGTCAAAAGACGACCGTGGTCCGAAACCCCAGCCCCTTAACCCTAACCCTAGCCCTAACAGCAGCCTTAAGCCAGCCTCATTCAAAATGGCCCCTTTCACTAAAATATTCACCAAAAATACAAATTCCACCCGAATCCAACGGGGACTGCTGTGTCTCGTTCAGCCGGTACAGGAGCACGTTTGGGAGAAGTTTCGAGTCAATCGGTCCAAAGACCTGGAAGCTATTGAAATAAATCGGCGGGGTATTTTTTCGTGAAAAATGGTCTTTTCTTTAAAATATTCATGTAAAATACAAATTCCACCGGAATCCAACCAAAACTGGCGACCCTGCTTACGCCAGTGAGGAGGACATGCCTGATCGATTTCGGGTCAATCGGTCCAGCCAATCACTAACCCTAACCCTAACCCTAACCCTAGCCTCAGCCTTAAGCCAGGCCTCATGAAAGATTGTCCCTCTGACTAAAATATTCACCAAAAATACAAATTTCACCCGAATCCAACGGGGACTGCTGTGTCTCGTTCAGCCGGTACAGGAGCACGTTTGGGGGAAATTTCGAGTCAATCGGTCCAAAGACCTGGAAGCTATTGAAAAAATCGGCCGAGGTTTTGAGGAAAAATGGCCGCTTTTCCTTTAAAATATTCATGTAAAATACAAATTCCACCAGAATCCGACCAAAGCTGGCGAGCCTCATTCCACCGGTGAGGAGGACATGCGTGATCAATTTCGAGTCAATCGGTCAAAAGACGACCGTGGTCCGAAACCCCAGCCCCTTAACCCTAACCCTAGCCCTAACAGCAGCCTTAAGCCAGCCTCATTCAAAATGGCCCCTTTCACTAAAATATTCACCAAAAATACAAATTCCACCCGAATCCAAAGGGGACTGCTGTGTCTCGTTCAGCCGGTACAGGAGCACGTTTGGGAGAAGTTTCGAGTCAATCGGTCCAAAGACCTGGAAGCTATTGAAATAAATCGGCGGGGTATTTTTTCGTGAAAAATGGTCTTTTCTTTAAAATATTCATGTAAAATACAAATTCCACCGGAATCCAACCAAAACTGGCGACCCTGCTTACGCCAGTGAGGAGGACATGCCTGATCGATTTCGGGTCAATCGGTCCAGCCAATCACTAACCCTAACCCTAACCCTAACCCTAGCCTCAGCCTTAAGCCAGGCCTCATGAAAGATTGTCCCTCTGACTAAAATATTCACCAAAAATACAAATTTCACCCGAATCCAACGGGGACTGCTGTGTCTCGTTCAGCCGGTACAGGAGCACGTTTGGGGGAAATTTCGAGTCAATCGGTCCAAAGACCTGGAAGCTATTGAAAAAATCGGCCGAGGTTTTGAGGAAAAATGGCCGCTTTTCCTTTAAAATATTCATGTAAAATACAAATTCCACCAGAATCCGACCAAAGCTGGCGAGCCTCATTCCACCGGTGAGGAGGACATGCGTGATCAATTTCGAGTCAATCGGTCAAAAGACGACCGTGGTCCGAAACCCCAGCCCCTTAACCCTAACCCTAGCCCTAACAGCAGCCTTAAGCCAGCCTCATTCAAAATGGCCCCTTTCACTAAAATATTCACCAAAAATACAAATTCCACCCGAATCCAAAGGGGACTGCTGTGTCTCGTTCAGCCGGTACAGGAGCACGTTTGGGAGAAGTTTCGAGTCAATCGGTCCAAAGACCTGGAAGCTATTGAAATAAATCGGCGGGGTATTTTTTCGTGAAAAATGGTCTTTTCTTTAAAATATTCATGTAAAATACAAATTCCACCGGAATCCAACCAAAACTGGCGACCCTGCTTACGCCAGTGAGGAGGACATGCCTGATCGATTTCGGGTCAATCGGTCCAGCCAATCACTAACCCTAACCCTAACCCTAACCCTAGCCTCAGCCTTAAGCCAGGCCTCATGAAAGATTGTCCCTCTGACTAAAATATTCACCAAAAATACAAATTTCACCCGAATCCAACGGGGACTGCTGTGTCTCGTTCAGCCGGTACAGGAGCACGTTTGGGGGAAATTTCGAGTCAATCGGTCCAAAGACCTGGAAGCTATTGAAAAAATCGGCCGAGGTTTTGAGGAAAAATGGCCGCTTTTCCTTTAAAATATTCATGTAAAATACAAATTCCACCAGAATCCGACCAAAACTGGCGAGCCTCATTCCACCGGTGAGGAGGACATGCGTGATCAATTTCGAGTCAATCGGTCAAAAGACGACCGTGGTCCGAAACCCCAGCCCCTTAACCCTAACCCTAGCCCTAACAGCAGCCTTAAGCCAGCCTCATTCAAAATGGCCCCTTTCACTAAAATATTCACCAAAAATACAAATTCCACCCGAATCCAACGGGGACTGCTGTGTCTCGTTCAGCCGGTACAGGAGCACGTTTGGGAGAAGTTTCGAGTCAATCGGTCCAAAGACCTGGAAGCTATTGAAATAAATCGGCGGGGTATTTTTTCGTGAAAAATGGTCTTTTCTTTAAAATATTCATGTAAAATACAAATTCCACCGGAATCCAACCAAAACTGGCGACCCTGCTTACGCCAGTGAGGAGGACATGCCTGATCGATTTCGGGTCAATCGGTCCAGCCAATCACTAACCCTAACCCTAACCCTAACCCTAGCCTCAGCCTTAAACCAGGCCTCATGAAAGATTGTCCCTCTGACTAAAATATTCACCAAAAATACAAATTTCACCCGAATCCAACGGGGACTGCTGTGTCTCGTTCAGCCGGTACAGGAGCACGTTTGGGGGAAATTTCGAGTCAATCGGTCCAAAGACCTGGAAGCTATTGAAAAAATCGGCCGAGGTTTTGAGGAAAAATGGCCGCTTTTCCTTTAAAATATTCATGTAAAATACAAATTCCACCAGAATCCGACCAAAACTGGCGAGCCTCATTCCACCGGTGAGGAGGACATGCGTGATCAATTTCGAGTCAATCGGTCAAAAGACGACCGTGGTCCGAAACCCCAGCCCCTTAACCCTAACCCTAGCCCTAACAGCAGCCTTAAGCCAGCCTCATTCAAAATGGCCCCTTTCACTAAAATATTCACCAAAAATACAAATTCCACCCGAATCCAACGGGGACTGCTGTGTCTCGTTCAGCCGGTACAGGAGCACGTTTGGGAGAAGTTTCGAGTCAATCGGTCCAAAGACCTGGAAGCTATTGAAATAAATCGGCGGGGTATTTTTTCGTGAAAAATGGTCTTTTCTTTAAAATATTCATGTAAAATACAAATTCCACCGGAATCCAACCAAAACTGGCGACCCTGCTTACGCCAGTGAGGAGGACATGCCTGATCGATTTCGGGTCAATCGGTCCAGCCAATCACTAACCCTAACCCTAACCCTAACCCTAGCCTCAGCCTTAAGCCAGGCCTCATGAAAGATTGTCCCTCTGACTAAAATATTCACCAAAAATACAAATTTCACCCGAATCCAACGGGGACTGCTGTGTCTCGTTCAGCCGGTACAGGAGCACGTTTGGGGGAAATTTCGAGTCAATCGGTCCAAAGACCTGGAAGCTATTGAAAAAATCGGCCGAGGTTTTGAGGAAAAATGGCCGCTTTTCCTTTAAAATATTCATGTAAAATACAAATTCCACCAGAATCCGACCAAAGCTGGCGAGCCTCATTCCACCGGTGAGGAGGACATGCGTGATCAATTTCGAGTCAATCGGTCAAAAGACGACCGTGGTCCGAAACCCCAGCCCCTTAACCCTAACCCTAGCCCTAACAGCAGCCTTAAGCCAGCCTCATTCAAAATGGCCCCTTTCACTAAAATATTCACCAAAAATACAAATTCCACCCGAATCCAAAGGGGACTGCTGTGTCTCGTTCAGCCGGTACAGGAGCACGTTTGGGAGAAGTTTCGAGTCAATCGGTCCAAAGACCTGGAAGCTATTGAAATAAATCGGCGGGGTATTTTTTCGTGAAAAATGGTCTTTTCTTTAAAATATTCATGTAAAATACAAATTCCACCGGAATCCAACCAAAACTGGCGACCCTGCTTACGCCAGTGAGGAGGACATGCCTGATCGATTTCGGGTCAATCGGTCCAGCCAATCACTAACCCTAACCCTAACCCTAACCCTAGCCTCAGCCTTAAGCCAGGCCTCATGAAAGATTGTCCCTCTGACTAAAATATTCACCAAAAATACAAATTTCACCCGAATCCAACGGGGACTGCTGTGTCTCGTTCAGCCGGTACAGGAGCACGTTTGGGGGAAATTTCGAGTCAATCGGTCCAAAGACCTGGAAGCTATTGAAAAAATCGGCCGAGGTTTTGAGGAAAAATGGCCGCTTTTCCTTTAAAATATTCATGTAAAATACAAATTCCACCAGAATCCGACCAAAGCTGGCGAGCCTCATTCCACCGGTGAGGAGGACATGCGTGATCAATTTCGAGTCAATCGGTCAAAAGACGACCGTGGTCCGAAACCCCAGCCCCTTAACCCTAACCCTAGCCCTAACAGCAGCCTTAAGCCAGCCTCATTCAAAATGGCCCCTTTCACTAAAATATTCACCAAAAATACAAATTCCACCCGAATCCAAAGGGGACTGCTGTGTCTCGTTCAGCCGGTACAGGAGCACGTTTGGGAGAAGTTTCGAGTCAATCGGTCCAAAGACCTGGAAGCTATTGAAATAAATCGGCGGGGTATTTTTTCGTGAAAAATGGTCTTTTCTTTAAAATATTCATGTAAAATACAAATTCCACCGGAATCCAACCAAAACTGGCGACCCTGCTTACGCCAGTGAGGAGGACATGCCTGATCGATTTCGGGTCAATCGGTCCAGCCAATCACTAACCCTAACCCTAACCCTAACCCTAGCCTCAGCCTTAAGCCAGGCCTCATGAAAGATTGTCCCTCTGACTAAAATATTCACCAAAAATACAAATTTCACCCGAATCCAACGGGGACTGCTGTGTCTCGTTCAGCCGGTACAGGAGCACGTTTGGGGGAAATTTCGAGTCAATCGGTCCAAAGACCTGGAAGCTATTGAAAAAATCGGCCGAGGTTTTGAGGAAAAATGGCCGCTTTTCCTTTAAAATATTCATGTAAAATACAAATTCCACCAGAATCCGACCAAAGCTGGCGAGCCTCATTCCACCGGTGAGGAGGACATGCGTGATCAATTTCGAGTCAATCGGTCAAAAGACGACCGTGGTCCGAAACCCCAGCCCCTTAACCCTAACCCTAGCCCTAACAGCAGCCTTAAGCCAGCCTCATTCAAAATGGCCCCTTTCACTAAAATATTCACCAAAAATACAAATTCCACCCGAATCCAAAGGGGACTGCTGTGTCTCGTTCAGCCGGTACAGGAGCACGTTTGGGAGAAGTTTCGAGTCAATCGGTCCAAAGACCTGGAAGCTATTGAAATAAATCGGCGGGGTATTTTTTCGTGAAAAATGGTCTTTTCTTTAAAATATTCATGTAAAATACAAATTCCACCGGAATCCAACCAAAACTGGCGACCCTGCTTACGCCAGTGAGGAGGACATGCCTGATCGATTTCGGGTCAATCGGTCCAGCCAATCACTAACCCTAACCCTAACCCTAACCCTAGCCTCAGCCTTAAGCCAGGCCTCATGAAAGATTGTCCCTCTGACTAAAATATTCACCAAAAATACAAATTTCACCCGAATCCAACGGGGACTGCTGTGTCTCGTTCAGCCGGTACAGGAGCACGTTTGGGGGAAATTTCGAGTCAATCGGTCCAAAGACCTGGAAGCTATTGAAAAAATCGGCCGAGGTTTTGAGGAAAAATGGCCGCTTTTCCTTTAAAATATTCATGTAAAATACAAATTCCACCAGAATCCGACCAAAGCTGGCGAGCCTCATTCCACCGGTGAGGAGGACATGCGTGATCAATTTCGAGTCAATCGGTCAAAAGACGACCGTGGTCCGAAACCCCAGCCCCTTAACCCTAACCCTAGCCCTAACAGCAGCCTTAAGCCAGCCTCATTCAAAATGGCCCCTTTCACTAAAATATTCACCAAAAATACAAATTCCACCCGAATCCAAAGGGGACTGCTGTGTCTCGTTCAGCCGGTACAGGAGCACGTTTGGGAGAAGTTTCGAGTCAATCGGTCCAAAGACCTGGAAGCTATTGAAATAAATCGGCGGGGTATTTTTTCGTGAAAAATGGTCTTTTCTTTAAAATATTCATGTAAAATACAAATTCCACCGGAATCCAACCAAAACTGGCGACCCTGCTTACGCCAGTGAGGAGGACATGCCTGATCGATTTCGGGTCAATCGGTCCAGCCAATCACTAACCCTAACCCTAACCCTAACCCTAGCCTCAGCCTTAAGCCAGGCCTCATGAAAGATTGTCCCTCTGACTAAAATATTCACCAAAAATACAAATTTCACCCGAATCCAACGGGGACTGCTGTGTCTCGTTCAGCCGGTACAGGAGCACGTTTGGGGGAAATTTCGAGTCAATCGGTCCAAAGACCTGGAAGCTATTGAAAAAATCGGCCGAGGTTTTGAGGAAAAATGGCCGCTTTTCCTTTAAAATATTCATGTAAAATACAAATTCCACCAGAATCCGACCAAAACTGGCGAGCCTCATTCCACCGGTGAGGAGGACATGCGTGATCAATTTCGAGTCAATCGGTCAAAAGACGACCGTGGTCCGAAACCCCAGCCCCTTAACCCTAACCCTAGCCCTAACAGCAGCCTTAAGCCAGCCTCATTCAAAATGGCCCCTTTCACTAAAATATTCACCAAAAATACAAATTCCACCCGAATCCAACGGGGACTGCTGTGTCTCGTTCAGCCGGTACAGGAGCACGTTTGGGAGAAGTTTCGAGTCAATCGGTCCAAAGACCTGGAAGCTATTGAAATAAATCGGCGGGGTATTTTTTCGTGAAAAATGGTCTTTTCTTTAAAATATTCATGTAAAATACAAATTCCACCGGAATCCAACCAAAACTGGCGACCCTGCTTACGCCAGTGAGGAGGACATGCCTGATCGATTTCGGGTCAATCGGTCCAGCCAATCACTAACCCTAACCCTAACCCTAACCCTAGCCTCAGCCTTAAACCAGGCCTCATGAAAGATTGTCCCTCTGACTAAAATATTCACCAAAAATACAAATTTCACCCGAATCCAACGGGGACTGCTGTGTCTCGTTCAGCCGGTACAGGAGCACGTTTGGGGGAAATTTCGAGTCAATCGGTCCAAAGACCTGGAAGCTATTGAAAAAATCGGCCGAGGTTTTGAGGAAAAATGGCCGCTTTTCCTTTAAAATATTCATGTAAAATACAAATTCCACCAGAATCCGACCAAAACTGGCGAGCCTCATTCCACCGGTGAGGAGGACATGCGTGATCAATTTCGAGTCAATCGGTCAAAAGACGACCGTGGTCCGAAACCCCAGCCCCTTAACCCTAACCCTAGCCCTAACAGCAGCCTTAAGCCAGCCTCATTCAAAATGGCCCCTTTCACTAAAATATTCACCAAAAATACAAATTCCACCCGAATCCAACGGGGACTGCTGTGTCTCGTTCAGCCGGTACAGGAGCACGTTTGGGAGAAGTTTCGAGTCAATCGGTCCAAAGACCTGGAAGCTATTGAAATAAATCGGCGGGGTATTTTTTCGTGAAAAATGGTCTTTTCTTTAAAATATTCATGTAAAATACAAATTCCACCGGAATCCAACCAAAACTGGCGACCCTGCTTACGCCAGTGAGGAGGACATGCCTGATCGATTTCGGGTCAATCGGTCCAGCCAATCACTAACCCTAACCCTAACCCTAACCCTAGCCTCAGCCTTAAGCCAGGCCTCATGAAAGATTGTCCCTCTGACTAAAATATTCACCAAAAATACAAATTTCACCCGAATCCAACGGGGACTGCTGTGTCTCGTTCAGCCGGTACAGGAGCACGTTTGGGGGAAATTTCGAGTCAATCGGTCCAAAGACCTGGAAGCTATTGAAAAAATCGGCCGAGGTTTTGAGGAAAAATGGCCGCTTTTCCTTTAAAATATTCATGTAAAATACAAATTCCACCAGAATCCGACCAAAGCTGGCGAGCCTCATTCCACCGGTGAGGAGGACATGCGTGATCAATTTCGAGTCAATCGGTCAAAAGACGACCGTGGTCCGAAACCCCAGCCCCTTAACCCTAACCCTAGCCCTAACAGCAGCCTTAAGCCAGCCTCATTCAAAATGGCCCCTTTCACTAAAATATTCACCAAAAATACAAATTCCACCCGAATCCAAAGGGGACTGCTGTGTCTCGTTCAGCCGGTACAGGAGCACGTTTGGGAGAAGTTTCGAGTCAATCGGTCCAAAGACCTGGAAGCTATTGAAATAAATCGGCGGGGTATTTTTTCGTGAAAAATGGTCTTTTCTTTAAAATATTCATGTAAAATACAAATTCCACCGGAATCCAACCAAAACTGGCGACCCTGCTTACGCCAGTGAGGAGGACATGCCTGATCGATTTCGGGTCAATCGGTCCAGCCAATCACTAACCCTAACCCTAACCCTAACCCTAGCCTCAGCCTTAAGCCAGGCCTCATGAAAGATTGTCCCTCTGACTAAAATATTCACCAAAAATACAAATTTCACCCGAATCCAACGGGGACTGCTGTGTCTCGTTCAGCCGGTACAGGAGCACGTTTGGGGGAAATTTCGAGTCAATCGGTCCAAAGACCTGGAAGCTATTGAAAAAATCGGCCGAGGTTTTGAGGAAAAATGGCCGCTTTTCCTTTAAAATATTCATGTAAAATACAAATTCCACCAGAATCCGACCAAAACTGGCGAGCCTCATTCCACCGGTGAGGAGGACATGCGTGATCAATTTCGAGTCAATCGGTCAAAAGACGACCGTGGTCCGAAACCCCAGCCCCTTAACCCTAACCCTAGCCCTAACAGCAGCCTTAAGCCAGCCTCATTCAAAATGGCCCCTTTCACTAAAATATTCACCAAAAATACAAATTCCACCCGAATCCAACGGGGACTGCTGTGTCTCGTTCAGCCGGTACAGGAGCACGTTTGGGAGAAGTTTCGAGTCAATCGGTCCAAAGACCTGGAAGCTATTGAAATAAATCGGCGGGGTATTTTTTCGTGAAAAATGGTCTTTTCTTTAAAATATTCATGTAAAATACAAATTCCACCGGAATCCAACCAAAACTGGCGACCCTGCTTACGCCAGTGAGGAGGACATGCCTGATCGATTTCGGGTCAATCGGTCCAGCCAATCACTAACCCTAACCCTAACCCTAACCCTAGCCTCAGCCTTAAACCAGGCCTCATGAAAGATTGTCCCTCTGACTAAAATATTCACCAAAAATACAAATTTCACCCGAATCCAACGGGGACTGCTGTGTCTCGTTCAGCCGGTACAGGAGCACGTTTGGGGGAAATTTCGAGTCAATCGGTCCAAAGACCTGGAAGCTATTGAAAAAATCGGCCGAGGTTTTGAGGAAAAATGGCCGCTTTTCCTTTAAAATATTCATGTAAAATACAAATTCCACCAGAATCCGACCAAAACTGGCGAGCCTCATTCCACCGGTGAGGAGGACATGCGTGATCAATTTCGAGTCAATCGGTCAAAAGACGACCGTGGTCCGAAACCCCAGCCCCTTAACCCTAACCCTAGCCCTAACAGCAGCCTTAAGCCAGCCTCATTCAAAATGGCCCCTTTCACTAAAATATTCACCAAAAATACAAATTCCACCCGAATCCAACGGGGACTGCTGTGTCTCGTTCAGCCGGTACAGGAGCACGTTTGGGAGAAGTTTCGAGTCAATCGGTCCAAAGACCTGGAAGCTATTGAAATAAATCGGCGGGGTATTTTTTCGTGAAAAATGGTCTTTTCTTTAAAATATTCATGTAAAATACAAATTCCACCGGAATCCAACCAAAACTGGCGACCCTGCTTACGCCAGTGAGGAGGACATGCCTGATCGATTTCGGGTCAATCGGTCCAGCCAATCACTAACCCTAACCCTAACCCTAACCCTAGCCTCAGCCTTAAGCCAGGCCTCATGAAAGATTGTCCCTCTGACTAAAATATTCACCAAAAATACAAATTTCACCCGAATCCAACGGGGACTGCTGTGTCTCGTTCAGCCGGTACAGGAGCACGTTTGGGGGAAATTTCGAGTCAATCGGTCCAAAGACCTGGAAGCTATTGAAAAAATCGGCCGAGGTTTTGAGGAAAAATGGCCGCTTTTCCTTTAAAATATTCATGTAAAATACAAATTCCACCAGAATCCGACCAAAGCTGGCGAGCCTCATTCCACCGGTGAGGAGGACATGCGTGATCAATTTCGAGTCAATCGGTCAAAAGACGACCGTGGTCCGAAACCCCAGCCCCTTAACCCTAACCCTAGCCCTAACAGCAGCCTTAAGCCAGCCTCATTCAAAATGGCCCCTTTCACTAAAATATTCACCAAAAATACAAATTCCACCCGAATCCAAAGGGGACTGCTGTGTCTCGTTCAGCCGGTACAGGAGCACGTTTGGGAGAAGTTTCGAGTCAATCGGTCCAAAGACCTGGAAGCTATTGAAATAAATCGGCGGGGTATTTTTTCGTGAAAAATGGTCTTTTCTTTAAAATATTCATGTAAAATACAAATTCCACCGGAATCCAACCAAAACTGGCGACCCTGCTTACGCCAGTGAGGAGGACATGCCTGATCGATTTCGGGTCAATCGGTCCAGCCAATCACTAACCCTAACCCTAACCCTAACCCTAGCCTCAGCCTTAAGCCAGGCCTCATGAAAGATTGTCCCTCTGACTAAAATATTCACCAAAAATACAAATTTCACCCGAATCCAACGGGGACTGCTGTGTCTCGTTCAGCCGGTACAGGAGCACGTTTGGGGGAAATTTCGAGTCAATCGGTCCAAAGACCTGGAAGCTATTGAAAAAATCGGCCGAGGTTTTGAGGAAAAATGGCCGCTTTTCCTTTAAAATATTCATGTAAAATACAAATTCCACCAGAATCCGACCAAAGCTGGCGAGCCTCATTCCACCGGTGAGGAGGACATGCGTGATCAATTTCGAGTCAATCGGTCAAAAGACGACCGTGGTCCGAAACCCCAGCCCCTTAACCCTAACCCTAGCCCTAACAGCAGCCTTAAGCCAGCCTCATTCAAAATGGCCCCTTTCACTAAAATATTCACCAAAAATACAAATTCCACCCGAATCCAAAGGGGACTGCTGTGTCTCGTTCAGCCGGTACAGGAGCACGTTTGGGAGAAGTTTCGAGTCAATCGGTCCAAAGACCTGGAAGCTATTGAAATAAATCGGCGGGGTATTTTTTCGTGAAAAATGGTCTTTTCTTTAAAATATTCATGTAAAATACAAATTCCACCGGAATCCAACCAAAACTGGCGACCCTGCTTACGCCAGTGAGGAGGACATGCCTGATCGATTTCGGGTCAATCGGTCCAGCCAATCACTAACCCTAACCCTAACCCTAACCCTAGCCTCAGCCTTAAGCCAGGCCTCATGAAAGATTGTCCCTCTGACTAAAATATTCACCAAAAATACAAATTTCACCCGAATCCAACGGGGACTGCTGTGTCTCGTTCAGCCGGTACAGGAGCACGTTTGGGGGAAATTTCGAGTCAATCGGTCCAAAGACCTGGAAGCTATTGAAAAAATCGGCCGAGGTTTTGAGGAAAAATGGCCGCTTTTCCTTTAAAATATTCATGTAAAATACAAATTCCACCAGAATCCGACCAAAACTGGCGAGCCTCATTCCACCGGTGAGGAGGACATGCGTGATCAATTTCGAGTCAATCGGTCAAAAGACGACCGTGGTCCGAAACCCCAGCCCCTTAACCCTAACCCTAGCCCTAACAGCAGCCTTAAGCCAGCCTCATTCAAAATGGCCCCTTTCACTAAAATATTCACCAAAAATACAAATTCCACCCGAATCCAACGGGGACTGCTGTGTCTCGTTCAGCCGGTACAGGAGCACGTTTGGGAGAAGTTTCGAGTCAATCGGTCCAAAGACCTGGAAGCTATTGAAAAAATCGGCCGAGGTTTTGAGGAAAAATGGCCGCTTTTCCTTTAAAATATTCATGTAAAATACAAATTCCACCAGAATCCGACCAAAACTGGCGAGCCTCATTCCACCGGTGAGGAGGACATGCGTGATCAATTTCGAGTCAATCGGTCAAAAGACGACCGTGGTCCGAAACCCCAGCCCCTTAACCCTAACCCTAGCCCTAACAGCAGCCTTAAGCCAGCCTCATTCAAAATGGCCCCTTTCACTAAAATATTCACCAAAAATACAAATTCCACCCGAATCCAACGGGGACTGCTGTGTCTCGTTCAGCCGGTACAGGAGCACGTTTGGGAGAAGTTTCGAGTCAATCGGTCCAAAGACCTGGAAGCTATTGAAATAAATCGGCGGGGTATTTTTTCGTGAAAAATGGTCTTTTCTTTAAAATATTCATGTAAAATACAAATTCCACCGGAATCCAACCAAAACTGGCGACCCTGCTTACGCCAGTGAGGAGGACATGCCTGATCGATTTCGGGTCAATCGGTCCAGCCAATCACTAACCCTAACCCTAACCCTAACCCTAGCCTCAGCCTTAAACCAGGCCTCATGAAAGATTGTCCCTCTGACTAAAATATTCACCAAAAATACAAATTTCACCCGAATCCAACGGGGACTGCTGTGTCTCGTTCAGCCGGTACAGGAGCACGTTTGGGGGAAATTTCGAGTCAATCGGTCCAAAGACCTGGAAGCTATTGAAAAAATCGGCCGAGGTTTTGAGGAAAAATGGCCGCTTTTCCTTTAAAATATTCATGTAAAATACAAATTCCACCAGAATCCGACCAAAACTGGCGAGCCTCATTCCACCGGTGAGGAGGACATGCGTGATCAATTTCGAGTCAATCGGTCAAAAGACGACCGTGGTCCGAAACCCCAGCCCCTTAACCCTAACCCTAGCCCTAACAGCAGCCTTAAGCCAGCCTCATTCAAAATGGCCCCTTTCACTAAAATATTCACCAAAAATACAAATTCCACCCGAATCCAACGGGGACTGCTGTGTCTCGTTCAGCCGGTACAGGAGCACGTTTGGGAGAAGTTTCGAGTCAATCGGTCCAAAGACCTGGAAGCTATTGAAATAAATCGGCGGGGTATTTTTTCGTGAAAAATGGTCTTTTCTTTAAAATATTCATGTAAAATACAAATTCCACCGGAATCCAACCAAAACTGGCGACCCTGCTTACGCCAGTGAGGAGGACATGCCTGATCGATTTCGGGTCAATCGGTCCAGCCAATCACTAACCCTAACCCTAACCCTAACCCTAGCCTCAGCCTTAAGCCAGGCCTCATGAAAGATTGTCCCTCTGACTAAAATATTCACCAAAAATACAAATTTCACCCGAATCCAACGGGGACTGCTGTGTCTCGTTCAGCCGGTACAGGAGCACGTTTGGGGGAAATTTCGAGTCAATCGGTCCAAAGACCTGGAAGCTATTGAAAAAATCGGCCGAGGTTTTGAGGAAAAATGGCCGCTTTTCCTTTAAAATATTCATGTAAAATACAAATTCCACCAGAATCCGACCAAAGCTGGCGAGCCTCATTCCACCGGTGAGGAGGACATGCGTGATCAATTTCGAGTCAATCGGTCAAAAGACGACCGTGGTCCGAAACCCCAGCCCCTTAACCCTAACCCTAGCCCTAACAGCAGCCTTAAGCCAGCCTCATTCAAAATGGCCCCTTTCACTAAAATATTCACCAAAAATACAAATTCCACCCGAATCCAAAGGGGACTGCTGTGTCTCGTTCAGCCGGTACAGGAGCACGTTTGGGAGAAGTTTCGAGTCAATCGGTCCAAAGACCTGGAAGCTATTGAAATAAATCGGCGGGGTATTTTTTCGTGAAAAATGGTCTTTTCTTTAAAATATTCATGTAAAATACAAATTCCACCGGAATCCAACCAAAACTGGCGACCCTGCTTACGCCAGTGAGGAGGACATGCCTGATCGATTTCGGGTCAATCGGTCCAGCCAATCACTAACCCTAACCCTAACCCTAACCCTAGCCTCAGCCTTAAGCCAGGCCTCATGAAAGATTGTCCCTCTGACTAAAATATTCACCAAAAATACAAATTTCACCCGAATCCAACGGGGACTGCTGTGTCTCGTTCAGCCGGTACAGGAGCACGTTTGGGGGAAATTTCGAGTCAATCGGTCCAAAGACCTGGAAGCTATTGAAAAAATCGGCCGAGGTTTTGAGGAAAAATGGCCGCTTTTCCTTTAAAATATTCATGTAAAATACAAATTCCACCAGAATCCGACCAAAACTGGCGAGCCTCATTCCACCGGTGAGGAGGACATGCGTGATCAATTTCGAGTCAATCGGTCAAAAGACGACCGTGGTCCGAAACCCCAGCCCCTTAACCCTAACCCTAGCCCTAACAGCAGCCTTAAGCCAGCCTCATTCAAAATGGCCCCTTTCACTAAAATATTCACCAAAAATACAAATTCCACCCGAATCCAACGGGGACTGCTGTGTCTCGTTCAGCCGGTACAGGAGCACGTTTGGGAGAAGTTTCGAGTCAATCGGTCCAAAGACCTGGAAGCTATTGAAATAAATCGGCGGGGTATTTTTTCGTGAAAAATGGTCTTTTCTTTAAAATATTCATGTAAAATACAAATTCCACCGGAATCCAACCAAAACTGGCGACCCTGCTTACGCCAGTGAGGAGGACATGCCTGATCGATTTCGGGTCAATCGGTCCAGCCAATCACTAACCCTAACCCTAACCCTAACCCTAGCCTCAGCCTTAAGCCAGGCCTCATGAAAGATTGTCCCTCTGACTAAAATATTCACCAAAAATACAAATTTCACCCGAATCCAACGGGGACTGCTGTGTCTCGTTCAGCCGGTACAGGAGCACGTTTGGGGGAAATTTCGAGTCAATCGGTCCAAAGACCTGGAAGCTATTGAAAAAATCGGCCGAGGTTTTGAGGAAAAATGGCCGCTTTTCCTTTAAAATATTCATGTAAAATACAAATTCCACCAGAATCCGACCAAAACTGGCGAGCCTCATTCCACCGGTGAGGAGGACATGCGTGATCAATTTCGAGTCAATCGGTCAAAAGACGACCGTGGTCCGAAACCCCAGCCCCTTAACCCTAACCCTAGCCCTAACAGCAGCCTTAAGCCAGCCTCATTCAAAATGGCCCCTTTCACTAAAATATTCACCAAAAATACAAATTCCACCCGAATCCAACGGGGACTGCTGTGTCTCGTTCAGCCGGTACAGGAGCACGTTTGGGAGAAGTTTCGAGTCAATCGGTCCAAAGACCTGGAAGCTATTGAAATAAATCGGCGGGGTATTTTTTCGTGAAAAATGGTCTTTTCTTTAAAATATTCATGTAAAATACAAATTCCACTGGAATCCAACCAAAACTGGCGACCCTGCTTACGCCAGTGAGGAGGACATGCCTGATCGATTTCGGGTCAATCGGTCCAGCCAATCACTAACCCTAACCCTAACCCTAACCCTAGCCTCAGCCTTAAGCCAGGCCTCATGAAAGATTGTCCCTCTGACTAAAATATTCACCAAAAATACAAATTTCACCCGAATCCAACGGGGACTGCTGTGTCTCGTTCAGCCGGTACAGGAGCACGTTTGGGGGAAATTTCGAGTCAATCGGTCCAAAGACCTGGAAGCTATTGAAAAAATCGGCCGAGGTTTTGAGGAAAAATGGCCGCTTTTCCTTTAAAATATTCATGTAAAATACAAATTCCACCCGAATCCAACGGGGACTGCTGTGTCTCGTTCAGCCGGTACAGGAGCACGTTTGGGAGAAGTTTCGAGTCAATCGGTCCAAAGACCTGGAAGCTATTGAAATAAATCGGCGGGGTATTTTTTCGTGAAAAATGGTCTTTTCTTTAAAATATTCATGTAAAATACAAATTCCACCGGAATCCAACCAAAACTGGCGACCCTGCTTACGCCAGTGAGGAGGACATGCCTGATCGATTTCGGGTCAATCGGTCCAGCCAATCACTAACCCTAACCCTAACCCTAACCCTAGCCTCAGCCTTAAGCCAGGCCTCATGAAAGATTGTCCCTCTGACTAAAATATTCACCAAAAATACAAATTTCACCCGAATCCAACGGGGACTGCTGTGTCTCGTTCAGCCGGTACAGGAGCACGTTTGGGGGAAATTTCGAGTCAATCGGTCCAAAGACCTGGAAGCTATTGAAAAAATCGGCCGAGGTTTTGAGGAAAAATGGCCGCTTTTCCTTTAAAATATTCATGTAAAATACAAATTCCACCAGAATCCGACCAAAACTGGCGAGCCTCATTCCACCGGTGAGGAGGACATGCGTGATCAATTTCGAGTCAATCGGTCAAAAGACGACCGTGGTCCGAAACCCCAGCCCCTTAACCCTAACCCTAGCCCTAACAGCAGCCTTAAGCCAGCCTCATTCAAAATGGCCCCTTTCACTAAAATATTCACCAAAAATACAAATTCCACCCGAATCCAACGGGGACTGCTGTGTCTCGTTCAGCCGGTACAGGAGCACGTTTGGGAGAAGTTTCGAGTCAATCGGTCCAAAGACCTGGAAGCTATTGAAATAAATCGGCGGGGTATTTTTTCGTGAAAAATGGTCTTTTCTTTAAAATATTCATGTAAAATACAAATTCCACTGGAATCCAACCAAAACTGGCGACCCTGCTTACGCCAGTGAGGAGGACATGCCTGATCGATTTCGGGTCAATCGGTCCAGCCAATCACTAACCCTAACCCTAACCCTAACCCTAGCCTCAGCCTTAAGCCAGGCCTCATGAAAGATTGTCCCTCTGACTAAAATATTCACCAAAAATACAAATTTCACCCGAATCCAACGGGGACTGCTGTGTCTCGTTCAGCCGGTACAGGAGCACGTTTGGGGGAAATTTCGAGTCAATCGGTCCAAAGACCTGGAAGCTATTGAAAAAATCGGCCGAGGTTTTGAGGAAAAATGGCCGCTTTTCCTTTAAAATATTCATGTAAAATACAAATTCCACCAGAATCCGACCAAAACTGGCGAGCCTCATTCCACCGGTGAGGAGGACATGCGTGATCAATTTCGAGTCAATCGGTCAAAAGACGACCGTGGTCCGAAACCCCAGCCCCTTAACCCTAACCCTAGCCCTAACAGCAGCCTTAAGCCAGCCTCATTCAAAATGGCCCCTTTCACTAAAATATTCACCAAAAATACAAATTCCACCCGAATCCAACGGGGACTGCTGTGTCTCGTTCAGCCGGTACAGGAGCACGTTTGGGAGAAGTTTCGAGTCAATCGGTCCAAAGACCTGGAAGCTATTGAAATAAATCGGCGGGGTATTTTTTCGTGAAAAATGGTCTTTTCTTTAAAATATTCATGTAAAATACAAATTCCACCGGAATCCAACCAAAACTGGCGACCCTGCTTACGCCAGTGAGGAGGACATGCCTGATCGATTTCGGGTCAATCGGTCCAGCCAATCACTAACCCTAACCCTAACCCTAACCCTAGCCTCAGCCTTAAGCCAGGCCTCATGAAAGATTGTCCCTCTGACTAAAATATTCACCAAAAATACAAATTTCACCCGAATCCAACGGGGACTGCTGTGTCTCGTTCAGCCGGTACAGGAGCACGTTTGGGGGAAATTTCGAGTCAATCGGTCCAAAGACCTGGAAGCTATTGAAAAAATCGGCCGAGGTTTTGAGGAAAAATGGCCGCTTTTCCTTTAAAATATTCATGTAAAATACAAATTCCACCAGAATCCGACCAAAACTGGCGAGCCTCATTCCACCGGTGAGGAGGACATGCGTGATCAATTTCGAGTCAATCGGTCAAAAGACGACCGTGGTCCGAAACCCCAGCCCCTTAACCCTAACCCTAGCCCTAACAGCAGCCTTAAGCCAGCCTCATTCAAAATGGCCCCTTTCACTAAAATATTCACCAAAAATACAAATTCCACCCGAATCCAACGGGGACTGCTGTGTCTCGTTCAGCCGGTACAGGAGCACGTTTGGGAGAAGTTTCGAGTCAATCGGTCCAAAGACCTGGAAGCTATTGAAATAAATCGGCGGGGTATTTTTTCGTGAAAAATGGTCTTTTCTTTAAAATATTCATGTAAAATACAAATTCCACTGGAATCCAACCAAAACTGGCGACCCTGCTTACGCCAGTGAGGAGGACATGCCTGATCGATTTCGGGTCAATCGGTCCAGCCAATCACTAACCCTAACCCTAACCCTAACCCTAGCCTCAGCCTTAAGCCAGGCCTCATGAAAGATTGTCCCTCTGACTAAAATATTCACCAAAAATACAAATTTCACCCGAATCCAACGGGGACTGCTGTGTCTCGTTCAGCCGGTACAGGAGCACGTTTGGGGGAAATTTCGAGTCAATCGGTCCAAAGACCTGGAAGCTATTGAAAAAATCGGCCGAGGTTTTGAGGAAAAATGGCCGCTTTTCCTTTAAAATATTCATGTAAAATACAAATTCCACCCGAATCCAACGGGGACTGCTGTGTCTCGTTCAGCCGGTACAGGAGCACGTTTGGGAGAAGTTTCGAGTCAATCGGTCCAAAGACCTGGAAGCTATTGAAATAAATCGGCGGGGTATTTTTTCGTGAAAAATGGTCTTTTCTTTAAAATATTCATGTAAAATACAAATTCCACCGGAATCCAACCAAAACTGGCGACCCTGCTTACGCCAGTGAGGAGGACATGCCTGATCGATTTCGGGTCAATCGGTCCAGCCAATCACTAACCCTAACCCTAACCCTAACCCTAGCCTCAGCCTTAAGCCAGGCCTCATGAAAGATTGTCCCTCTGACTAAAATATTCACCAAAAATACAAATTTCACCCGAATCCAACGGGGACTGCTGTGTCTCGTTCAGCCGGTACAGGAGCACGTTTGGGGGAAATTTCGAGTCAATCGGTCCAAAGACCTGGAAGCTATTGAAAAAATCGGCCGAGGTTTTGAGGAAAAATGGCCGCTTTTCCTTTAAAATATTCATGTAAAATACAAATTCCACCAGAATCCGACCAAAACTGGCGAGCCTCATTCCACCGGTGAGGAGGACATGCGTGATCAATTTCGAGTCAATCGGTCAAAAGACGACCGTGGTCCGAAACCCCAGCCCCTTAACCCTAACCCTAGCCCTAACAGCAGCCTTAAGCCAGCCTCATTCAAAATGGCCCCTTTCACTAAAATATTCACCAAAAATACAAATTCCACCCGAATCCAACGGGGACTGCTGTGTCTCGTTCAGCCGGTACAGGAGCACGTTTGGGAGAAGTTTCGAGTCAATCGGTCCAAAGACCTGGAAGCTATTGAAATAAATCGGCGGGGTATTTTTTCGTGAAAAATGGTCTTTTCTTTAAAATATTCATGTAAAATACAAATTCCACTGGAATCCAACCAAAACTGGCGACCCTGCTTACGCCAGTGAGGAGGACATGCCTGATCGATTTCGGGTCAATCGGTCCAGCCAATCACTAACCCTAACCCTAACCCTAACCCTAGCCTCAGCCTTAAGCCAGGCCTCATGAAAGATTGTCCCTCTGACTAAAATATTCACCAAAAATACAAATTTCACCCGAATCCAACGGGGACTGCTGTGTCTCGTTCAGCCGGTACAGGAGCACGTTTGGGGGAAATTTCGAGTCAATCGGTCCAAAGACCTGGAAGCTATTGAAAAAATCGGCCGAGGTTTTGAGGAAAAATGGCCGCTTTTCCTTTAAAATATTCATGTAAAATACAAATTCCACCAGAATCCGACCAAAACTGGCGAGCCTCATTCCACCGGTGAGGAGGACATGCGTGATCAATTTCGAGTCAATCGGTCAAAAGACGACCGTGGTCCGAAACCCCAGCCCCTTAACCCTAACCCTAGCCCTAACAGCAGCCTTAAGCCAGCCTCATTCAAAATGGCCCCTTTCACTAAAATATTCACCAAAAATACAAATTCCACCCGAATCCAACGGGGACTGCTGTGTCTCGTTCAGCCGGTACAGGAGCACGTTTGGGAGAAGTTTCGAGTCAATCGGTCCAAAGACCTGGAAGCTATTGAAAAAATCGGCCGAGGTTTTGAGGAAAAATGGCCGCTTTTCCTTTAAAATATTCATGTAAAATACAAATTCCACCAGAATCCGACCAAAACTGGCGAGCCTCATTCCACCGGTGAGGAGGACATGCGTGATCAATTTCGAGTCAATCGGTCAAAAGACGACCGTGGTCCGAAACCCCAGCCCCTTAACCCTAACCCTAGCCCTAACAGCAGCCTTAAGCCAGCCTCATTCAAAATGGCCCCTTTCACTAAAATATTCACCAAAAATACAAATTCCACCCGAATCCAACGGGGACTGCTGTGTCTCGTTCAGCCGGTACAGGAGCACGTTTGGGAGAAGTTTCGAGTCAATCGGTCCAAAGACCTGGAAGCTATTGAAATAAATCGGCGGGGTATTTTTTCGTGAAAAATGGTCTTTTCTTTAAAATATTCATGTAAAATACAAATTCCACCGGAATCCAACCAAAACTGGCGACCCTGCTTACGCCAGTGAGGAGGACATGCCTGATCGATTTCGGGTCAATCGGTCCAGCCAATCACTAACCCTAACCCTAACCCTAGCCTCAGCCTTAAGCCAGGCCTCATGAAAGATTGTCCCTCTGACTAAAATATTCACCAAAAATACAAATTTCACCCGAATCCAACGGGGACTGCTGTGTCTCGTTCAGCCGGTACAGGAGCACGTTTGGGGGAAATTTCGAGTCAATCGGTCCAAAGACCTGGAAGCTATTGAAAAAATCGGCCGAGGTTTTGAGGAAAAATGGCCGCTTTTCCTTTAAAATATTCATGTAAAATACAAATTCCACCAGAATCCGACCAAAGCTGGCGAGCCTCATTCCACCGGTGAGGAGGACATGCGTGATCAATTTCGAGTCAATCGGTCAAAAGACGACCGTGGTCCGAAACCCCAGCCCCTTAACCCTAACCCTAGCCCTAACAGCAGCCTTAAGCCAGCCTCATTCAAAATGGCCCCTTTCACTAAAATATTCACCAAAAATACAAATTCCACCCGAATCCAAAGGGGACTGCTGTGTCTCGTTCAGCCGGTACAGGAGCACGTTTGGGAGAAGTTTCGAGTCAATCGGTCCAAAGACCTGGAAGCTATTGAAATAAATCGGCGGGGTATTTTTTCGTGAAAAATGGTCTTTTCTTTAAAATATTCATGTAAAATACAAATTCCACCGGAATCCAACCAAAACTGGCGACCCTGCTTACGCCAGTGAGGAGGACATGCCTGATCGATTTCGGGTCAATCGGTCCAGCCAATCACTAACCCTAACCCTAACCCTAACCCTAGCCTCAGCCTTAAGCCAGGCCTCATGAAAGATTGTCCCTCTGACTAAAATATTCACCAAAAATACAAATTTCACCCGAATCCAACGGGGACTGCTGTGTCTCGTTCAGCCGGTACAGGAGCACGTTTGGGGGAAATTTCGAGTCAATCGGTCCAAAGACCTGGAAGCTATTGAAAAAATCGGCCGAGGTTTTGAGGAAAAATGGCCGCTTTTCCTTTAAAATATTCATGTAAAATACAAATTCCACCAGAATCCGACCAAAACTGGCGAGCCTCATTCCACCGGTGAGGAGGACATGCGTGATCAATTTCGAGTCAATCGGTCAAAAGACGACCGTGGTCCGAAACCCCAGCCCCTTAACCCTAACCCTAGCCCTAACAGCAGCCTTAAGCCAGCCTCATTCAAAATGGCCCCTTTCACTAAAATATTCACCAAAAATACAAATTCCACCCGAATCCAACGGGGACTGCTGTGTCTCGTTCAGCCGGTACAGGAGCACGTTTGGGAGAAGTTTCGAGTCAATCGGTCCAAAGACCTGGAAGCTATTGAAATAAATCGGCGGGGTATTTTTTCGTGAAAAATGGTCTTTTCTTTAAAATATTCATGTAAAATACAAATTCCACCGGAATCCAACCAAAACTGGCGACCCTGCTTACGCCAGTGAGGAGGACATGCCTGATCGATTTCGGGTCAATCGGTCCAGCCAATCACTAACCCTAACCCTAACCCTAACCCTAGCCTCAGCCTTAAGCCAGGCCTCATGAAAGATTGTCCCTCTGACTAAAATATTCACCAAAAATACAAATTTCACCCGAATCCAACGGGGACTGCTGTGTCTCGTTCAGCCGGTACAGGAGCACGTTTGGGGGAAATTTCGAGTCAATCGGTCCAAAGACCTGGAAGCTATTGAAAAAATCGGCCGAGGTTTTGAGGAAAAATGGCCGCTTTTCCTTTAAAATATTCATGTAAAATACAAATTCCACCAGAATCCGACCAAAGCTGGCGAGCCTCATTCCACCGGTGAGGAGGACATGCGTGATCAATTTCGAGTCAATCGGTCAAAAGACGACCGTGGTCCGAAACCCCAGCCCCTTAACCCTAACCCTAGCCCTAACAGCAGCCTTAAGCCAGCCTCATTCAAAATGGCCCCTTTCACTAAAATATTCACCAAAAATACAAATTCCACCCGAATCCAAAGGGGACTGCTGTGTCTCGTTCAGCCGGTACAGGAGCACGTTTGGGAGAAGTTTCGAGTCAATCGGTCCAAAGACCTGGAAGCTATTGAAATAAATCGGCGGGGTATTTTTTCGTGAAAAATGGTCTTTTCTTTAAAATATTCATGTAAAATACAAATTCCACCGGAATCCAACCAAAACTGGCGACCCTGCTTACGCCAGTGAGGAGGACATGCCTGATCGATTTCGGGTCAATCGGTCCAGCCAATCACTAACCCTAACCCTAACCCTAACCCTAGCCTCAGCCTTAAGCCAGGCCTCATGAAAGATTGTCCCTCTGACTAAAATATTCACCAAAAATACAAATTTCACCCGAATCCAACGGGGACTGCTGTGTCTCGTTCAGCCGGTACAGGAGCACGTTTGGGGGAAATTTCGAGTCAATCGGTCCAAAGACCTGGAAGCTATTGAAAAAATCGGCCGAGGTTTTGAGGAAAAATGGCCGCTTTTCCTTTAAAATATTCATGTAAAATACAAATTCCACCAGAATCCGACCAAAACTGGCGAGCCTCATTCCACCGGTGAGGAGGACATGCGTGATCAATTTCGAGTCAATCGGTCAAAAGACGACCGTGGTCCGAAACCCCAGCCCCTTAACCCTAACCCTAGCCCTAACAGCAGCCTTAAGCCAGCCTCATTCAAAATGGCCCCTTTCACTAAAATATTCACCAAAAATACAAATTCCACCCGAATCCAACGGGGACTGCTGTGTCTCGTTCAGCCGGTACAGGAGCACGTTTGGGAGAAGTTTCGAGTCAATCGGTCCAAAGACCTGGAAGCTATTGAAAAAATCGGCCGAGGTTTTGAGGAAAAATGGCCGCTTTTCCTTTAAAATATTCATGTAAAATACAAATTCCACCAGAATCCGACCAAAACTGGCGAGCCTCATTCCACCGGTGAGGAGGACATGCGTGATCAATTTCGAGTCAATCGGTCAAAAGACGACCGTGGTCCGAAACCCCAGCCCCTTAACCCTAACCCTAGCCCTAACAGCAGCCTTAAGCCAGCCTCATTCAAAATGGCCCCTTTCACTAAAATATTCACCAAAAATACAAATTCCACCCGAATCCAACGGGGACTGCTGTGTCTCGTTCAGCCGGTACAGGAGCACGTTTGGGAGAAGTTTCGAGTCAATCGGTCCAAAGACCTGGAAGCTATTGAAATAAATCGGCGGGGTATTTTTTCGTGAAAAATGGTCTTTTCTTTAAAATATTCATGTAAAATACAAATTCCACCGGAATCCAACCAAAACTGGCGACCCTGCTTACGCCAGTGAGGAGGACATGCCTGATCGATTTCGGGTCAATCGGTCCAGCCAATCACTAACCCTAACCCTAACCCTAACCCTAGCCTCAGCCTTAAGCCAGGCCTCATGAAAGATTGTCCCTCTGACTAAAATATTCACCAAAAATACAAATTTCACCCGAATCCAACGGGGACTGCTGTGTCTCGTTCAGCCGGTACAGGAGCACGTTTGGGGGAAATTTCGAGTCAATCGGTCCAAAGACCTGGAAGCTATTGAAAAAATCGGCCGAGGTTTTGAGGAAAAATGGCCGCTTTTCCTTTAAAATATTCATGTAAAATACAAATTCCACCAGAATCCGACCAAAACTGGCGAGCCTCATTCCACCGGTGAGGAGGACATGCGTGATCAATTTCGAGTCAATCGGTCAAAAGACGACCGTGGTCCGAAACCCCAGCCCCTTAACCCTAACCCTAGCCCTAACAGCAGCCTTAAGCCAGCCTCATTCAAAATGGCCCCTTTCACTAAAATATTCACCAAAAATACAAATTCCACCCGAATCCAACGGGGACTGCTGTGTCTCGTTCAGCCGGTACAGGAGCACGTTTGGGAGAAGTTTCGAGTCAATCGGTCCAAAGACCTGGAAGCTATTGAAATAAATCGGCGGGGTATTTTTTCGTGAAAAATGGTCTTTTCTTTAAAATATTCATGTAAAATACAAATTCCACCGGAATCCAACCAAAACTGGCGACCCTGCTTACGCCAGTGAGGAGGACATGCCTGATCGATTTCGGGTCAATCGGTCCAGCCAATCACTAACCCTAACCCTAACCCTAACCCTAGCCTCAGCCTTAAGCCAGGCCTCATGAAAGATTGTCCCTCTGACTAAAATATTCACCAAAAATACAAATTTCACCCGAATCCAACGGGGACTGCTGTGTCTCGTTCAGCCGGTACAGGAGCACGTTTGGGGGAAATTTCGAGTCAATCGGTCCAAAGACCTGGAAGCTATTGAAAAAATCGGCCGAGGTTTTGAGGAAAAATGGCCGCTTTTCCTTTAAAATATTCATGTAAAATACAAATTCCACCAGAATCCGACCAAAACTGGCGAGCCTCATTCCACCGGTGAGGAGGACATGCGTGATCAATTTCGAGTCAATCGGTCAAAAGACGACCGTGGTCCGAAACCCCAGCCCCTTAACCCTAACCCTAGCCCTAACAGCAGCCTTAAGCCAGCCTCATTCAAAATGGCCCCTTTCACTAAAATATTCACCAAAAATACAAATTCCACCCGAATCCAACGGGGACTGCTGTGTCTCGTTCAGCCGGTACAGGAGCACGTTTGGGAGAAGTTTCGAGTCAATCGGTCCAAAGACCTGGAAGCTATTGAAATAAATCGGCGGGGTATTTTTTCGTGAAAAATGGTCTTTTCTTTAAAATATTCATGTAAAATACAAATTCCACCGGAATCCAACCAAAACTGGCGACCCTGCTTACGCCAGTGAGGAGGACATGCCTGATCGATTTCGGGTCAATCGGTCCAGCCAATCACTAACCCTAACCCTAACCCTAACCCTAGCCTCAGCCTTAAGCCAGGCCTCATGAAAGATTGTCCCTCTGACTAAAATATTCACCAAAAATACAAATTTCACCCGAATCCAACGGGGACTGCTGTGTCTCGTTCAGCCGGTACAGGAGCACGTTTGGGGGAAATTTCGAGTCAATCGGTCCAAAGACCTGGAAGCTATTGAAAAAATCGGCCGAGGTTTTGAGGAAAAATGGCCGCTTTTCCTTTAAAATATTCATGTAAAATACAAATTCCACCAGAATCCGACCAAAACTGGCGAGCCTCATTCCACCGGTGAGGAGGACATGCGTGATCAATTTCGAGTCAATCGGTCAAAAGACGACCGTGGTCCGAAACCCCAGCCCCTTAACCCTAACCCTAGCCCTAACAGCAGCCTTAAGCCAGCCTCATTCAAAATGGCCCCTTTCACTAAAATATTCACCAAAAATACAAATTCCACCCGAATCCAACGGGGACTGCTGTGTCTCGTTCAGCCGGTACAGGAGCACGTTTGGGAGAAGTTTCGAGTCAATCGGTCCAAAGACCTGGAAGCTATTGAAATAAATCGGCGGGGTATTTTTTCGTGAAAAATGGTCTTTTCTTTAAAATATTCATGTAAAATACAAATTCCACTGGAATCCAACCAAAACTGGCGACCCTGCTTACGCCAGTGAGGAGGACATGCCTGATCGATTTCGGGTCAATCGGTCCAGCCAATCACTAACCCTAACCCTAACCCTAACCCTAGCCTCAGCCTTAAGCCAGGCCTCATGAAAGATTGTCCCTCTGACTAAAATATTCACCAAAAATACAAATTTCACCCGAATCCAACGGGGACTGCTGTGTCTCGTTCAGCCGGTACAGGAGCACGTTTGGGGGAAATTTCGAGTCAATCGGTCCAAAGACCTGGAAGCTATTGAAAAAATCGGCCGAGGTTTTGAGGAAAAATGGCCGCTTTTCCTTTAAAATATTCATGTAAAATACAAATTCCACCAGAATCCGACCAAAACTGGCGAGCCTCATTCCACCGGTGAGGAGGACATGCGTGATCAATTTCGAGTCAATCGGTCAAAAGACGACCGTGGTCCGAAACCCCAGCCCCTTAACCCTAACCCTAGCCCTAACAGCAGCCTTAAGCCAGCCTCATTCAAAATGGCCCCTTTCACTAAAATATTCACCAAAAATACAAATTCCACCCGAATCCAACGGGGACTGCTGTGTCTCGTTCAGCCGGTACAGGAGCACGTTTGGGAGAAGTTTCGAGTCAATCGGTCCAAAGACCTGGAAGCTATTGAAATAAATCGGCGGGGTATTTTTTCGTGAAAAATGGTCTTTTCTTTAAAATATTCATGTAAAATACAAATTCCACCGGAATCCAACCAAAACTGGCGACCCTGCTTACGCCAGTGAGGAGGACATGCCTGATCGATTTCGGGTCAATCGGTCCAGCCAATCACTAACCCTAACCCTAACCCTAGCCTCAGCCTTAAACCAGGCCTCATGAAAGATTGTCCCTCTGACTAAAATATTCACCAAAAATACAAATTTCACCCGAATCCAACGGGGACTGCTGTGTCTCGTTCAGCCGGTACAGGAGCACGTTTGGGGGAAATTTCGAGTCAATCGGTCCAAAGACCTGGAAGCTATTGAAAAAATCGGCCGAGGTTTTGAGGAAAAATGGCCGCTTTTCCTTTAAAATATTCATGTAAAATACAAATTCCACCAGAATCCGACCAAAACTGGCGAGCCTCATTCCACCGGTGAGGAGGACATGCGTGATCAATTTCGAGTCAATCGGTCAAAAGACGACCGTGGTCCGAAACCCCAGCCCCTTAACCCTAACCCTAGCCCTAACAGCAGCCTTAAGCCAGCCTCATTCAAAATGGCCCCTTTCACTAAAATATTCACCAAAAATACAAATTCCACCCGAATCCAAAGGGGACTGCTGTGTCTCGTTCAGCCGGTACAGGAGCACGTTTGGGAGAAGTTTCGAGTCAATCGGTCCAAAGACCTGGAAGCTATTGAAATAAATCGGCGGGGTATTTTTTCGTGAAAAATGGTCTTTTCTTTAAAATATTCATGTAAAATACAAATTCCACCGGAATCCAACCAAAACTGGCGACCCTGCTTACGCCAGTGAGGAGGACATGCCTGATCGATTTCGGGTCAATCGGTCCAGCCAATCACTAACCCTAACCCTAACCCTAACCCTAGCCTCAGCCTTAAGCCAGGCCTCATGAAAGATTGTCCCTCTGACTAAAATATTCACCAAAAATACAAATTCCACCCGAATCCAACGGGGACTGCTGTGTCTCGTTCAGCCGGTACAGGAGCACGTTTGGGAGAAGTTTCGAGTCAATCGGTCCAAAGACCTGGAAGCTATTGAAAAAATCGGCCGAGGTTTTGAGGAAAAATGGCCGCTTTTCCTTTAAAATATTCATGTAAAATACAAATTCCACCAGAATCCGACCAAAACTGGCGAGCCTCATTCCACCGGTGAGGAGGACATGCGTGATCAATTTCGAGTCAATCGGTCAAAAGACGACCGTGGTCCGAAACCCCAGCCCCTTAACCCTAACCCTAGCCCTAACAGCAGCCTTAAGCCAGCCTCATTCAAAATGGCCCCTTTCACTAAAATATTCACCAAAAATACAAATTCCACCCGAATCCAACGGGGACTGCTGTGTCTCGTTCAGCCGGTACAGGAGCACGTTTGGGAGAAGTTTCGAGTCAATCGGTCCAAAGACCTGGAAGCTATTGAAATAAATCGGCGGGGTATTTTTTCGTGAAAAATGGTCTTTTCTTTAAAATATTCATGTAAAATACAAATTCCACTGGAATCCAACCAAAACTGGCGACCCTGCTTACGCCAGTGAGGAGGACATGCCTGATCGATTTCGGGTCAATCGGTCCAGCCAATCACTAACCCTAACCCTAACCCTAACCCTAGCCTCAGCCTTAAGCCAGGCCTCATGAAAGATTGTCCCTCTGACTAAAATATTCACCAAAAATACAAATTTCACCCGAATCCAACGGGGACTGCTGTGTCTCGTTCAGCCGGTACAGGAGCACGTTTGGGGGAAATTTCGAGTCAATCGGTCCAAAGACCTGGAAGCTATTGAAAAAATCGGCCGAGGTTTTGAGGAAAAATGGCCGCTTTTCCTTTAAAATATTCATGTAAAATACAAATTCCACCAGAATCCGACCAAAACTGGCGAGCCTCATTCCACCGGTGAGGAGGACATGCGTGATCAATTTCGAGTCAATCGGTCAAAAGACGACCGTGGTCCGAAACCCCAGCCCCTTAACCCTAACCCTAGCCCTAACAGCAGCCTTAAGCCAGCCTCATTCAAAATGGCCCCTTTCACTAAAATATTCACCAAAAATACAAATTCCACCCGAATCCAACGGGGACTGCTGTGTCTCGTTCAGCCGGTACAGGAGCACGTTTGGGAGAAGTTTCGAGTCAATCGGTCCAAAGACCTGGAAGCTATTGAAATAAATCGGCGGGGTATTTTTTCGTGAAAAATGGTCTTTTCTTTAAAATATTCATGTAAAATACAAATTCCACCGGAATCCAACCAAAACTGGCGACCCTGCTTACGCCAGTGAGGAGGACATGCCTGATCGATTTCGGGTCAATCGGTCCAGCCAATCACTAACCCTAACCCTAACCCTAGCCTCAGCCTTAAACCAGGCCTCATGAAAGATTGTCCCTCTGACTAAAATATTCACCAAAAATACAAATTTCACCCGAATCCAACGGGGACTGCTGTGTCTCGTTCAGCCGGTACAGGAGCACGTTTGGGGGAAATTTCGAGTCAATCGGTCCAAAGACCTGGAAGCTATTGAAAAAATCGGCCGAGGTTTTGAGGAAAAATGGCCGCTTTTCCTTTAAAATATTCATGTAAAATACAAATTCCACCAGAATCCGACCAAAACTGGCGAGCCTCATTCCACCGGTGAGGAGGACATGCGTGATCAATTTCGAGTCAATCGGTCAAAAGACGACCGTGGTCCGAAACCCCAGCCCCTTAACCCTAACCCTAGCCCTAACAGCAGCCTTAAGCCAGCCTCATTCAAAATGGCCCCTTTCACTAAAATATTCACCAAAAATACAAATTCCACCCGAATCCAACGGGGACTGCTGTGTCTCGTTCAGCCGGTACAGGAGCACGTTTGGGAGAAGTTTCGAGTCAATCGGTCCAAAGACCTGGAAGCTATTGAAATAAATCGGCGGGGTATTTTTTCGTGAAAAATGGTCTTTTCTTTAAAATATTCATGTAAAATACAAATTCCACCGGAATCCAACCAAAACTGGCGACCCTGCTTACGCCAGTGAGGAGGACATGCCTGATCGATTTCGGGTCAATCGGTCCAGCCAATCACTAACCCTAACCCTAACCCTAACCCTAGCCTCAGCCTTAAGCCAGGCCTCATGAAAGATTGTCCCTCTGACTAAAATATTCACCAAAAATACAAATTTCACCCGAATCCAACGGGGACTGCTGTGTCTCGTTCAGCCGGTACAGGAGCACGTTTGGGGGAAATTTCGAGTCAATCGGTCCAAAGACCTGGAAGCTATTGAAAAAATCGGCCGAGGTTTTGAGGAAAAATGGCCGCTTTTCCTTTAAAATATTCATGTAAAATACAAATTCCACCAGAATCCGACCAAAACTGGCGAGCCTCATTCCACCGGTGAGGAGGACATGCGTGATCAATTTCGAGTCAATCGGTCAAAAGACGACCGTGGTCCGAAACCCCAGCCCCTTAACCCTAACCCTAGCCCTAACAGCAGCCTTAAGCCAGCCTCATTCAAAATGGCCCCTTTCACTAAAATATTCACCAAAAATACAAATTCCACCCGAATCCAACGGGGACTGCTGTGTCTCGTTCAGCCGGTACAGGAGCACGTTTGGGAGAAGTTTCGAGTCAATCGGTCCAAAGACCTGGAAGCTATTGAAATAAATCGGCGGGGTATTTTTTCGTGAAAAATGGTCTTTTCTTTAAAATATTCATGTAAAATACAAATTCCACCGGAATCCAACCAAAACTGGCGACCCTGCTTACGCCAGTGAGGAGGACATGCCTGATCGATTTCGGGTCAATCGGTCCAGCCAATCACTAACCCTAACCCTAACCCTAGCCTCAGCCTTAAACCAGGCCTCATGAAAGATTGTCCCTCTGACTAAAATATTCACCAAAAATACAAATTTCACCCGAATCCAACGGGGACTGCTGTGTCTCGTTCAGCCGGTACAGGAGCACGTTTGGGGGAAATTTCGAGTCAATCGGTCCAAAGACCTGGAAGCTATTGAAAAAATCGGCCGAGGTTTTGAGGAAAAATGGCCGCTTTTCCTTTAAAATATTCATGTAAAATACAAATTCCACCAGAATCCGACCAAAACTGGCGAGCCTCATTCCACCGGTGAGGAGGACATGCGTGATCAATTTCGAGTCAATCGGTCAAAAGACGACCGTGGTCCGAAACCCCAGCCCCTTAACCCTAACCCTAGCCCTAACAGCAGCCTTAAGCCAGCCTCATTCAAAATGGCCCCTTTCACTAAAATATTCACCAAAAATACAAATTCCACCCGAATCCAAAGGGGACTGCTGTGTCTCGTTCAGCCGGTACAGGAGCACGTTTGGGAGAAGTTTCGAGTCAATCGGTCCAAAGACCTGGAAGCTATTGAAATAAATCGGCGGGGTATTTTTTCGTGAAAAATGGTCTTTTCTTTAAAATATTCATGTAAAATACAAATTCCACCGGAATCCAACCAAAACTGGCGACCCTGCTTACGCCAGTGAGGAGGACATGCCTGATCGATTTCGGGTCAATCGGTCCAGCCAATCACTAACCCTAACCCTAACCCTAACCCTAGCCTCAGCCTTAAGCCAGGCCTCATGAAAGATTGTCCCTCTGACTAAAATATTCACCAAAAATACAAATTCCACCCGAATCCAACGGGGACTGCTGTGTCTCGTTCAGCCGGTACAGGAGCACGTTTGGGAGAAGTTTCGAGTCAATCGGTCCAAAGACCTGGAAGCTATTGAAAAAATCGGCCGAGGTTTTGAGGAAAAATGGCCGCTTTTCCTTTAAAATATTCATGTAAAATACAAATTCCACCAGAATCCGACCAAAACTGGCGAGCCTCATTCCACCGGTGAGGAGGACATGCGTGATCAATTTCGAGTCAATCGGTCAAAAGACGACCGTGGTCCGAAACCCCAGCCCCTTAACCCTAACCCTGGCCCTAACAGCAGCCTTAAGCCAGCCTCATTCAAAATGGCCCCTTTCACTAAAATATTCACCAAAAATACAAATTCCACCCGAATCCAACGGGGACTGCTGTGTCTCGTTCAGCCGGTACAGGAGCACGTTTGGGAGAAGTTTCGAGTCAATCGGTCCAAAGACCTGGAAGCTATTGAAATAAATCGGCGGGGTATTTTTTCGTGAAAAATGGTCTTTTCTTTAAAATATTCATGTAAAATACAAATTCCACTGGAATCCAACCAAAACTGGCGACCCTGCTTACGCCAGTGAGGAGGACATGCCTGATCGATTTCGGGTCAATCGGTCCAGCCAATCACTAACCCTAACCCTAACCCTAACCCTAGCCTCAGCCTTAAGCCAGGCCTCATGAAAGATTGTCCCTCTGACTAAAATATTCACCAAAAATACAAATTTCACCCGAATCCAACGGGGACTGCTGTGTCTCGTTCAGCCGGTACAGGAGCACGTTTGGGGGAAATTTCGAGTCAATCGGTCCAAAGACCTGGAAGCTATTGAAAAAATCGGCCGAGGTTTTGAGGAAAAATGGCCGCTTTTCCTTTAAAATATTCATGTAAAATACAAATTCCACCAGAATCCGACCAAAACTGGCGAGCCTCATTCCACCGGTGAGGAGGACATGCGTGATCAATTTCGAGTCAATCGGTCAAAAGACGACCGTGGTCCGAAACCCCAGCCCCTTAACCCTAACCCTAGCCCTAACAGCAGCCTTAAGCCAGCCTCATTCAAAATGGCCCCTTTCACTAAAATATTCACCAAAAATACAAATTCCACCCGAATCCAACGGGGACTGCTGTGTCTCGTTCAGCCGGTACAGGAGCACGTTTGGGAGAAGTTTCGAGTCAATCGGTCCAAAGACCTGGAAGCTATTGAAATAAATCGGCGGGGTATTTTTTCGTGAAAAATGGTCTTTTCTTTAAAATATTCATGTAAAATACAAATTCCACCGGAATCCAACCAAAACTGGCGACCCTGCTTACGCCAGTGAGGAGGACATGCCTGATCGATTTCGGGTCAATCGGTCCAGCCAATCACTAACCCTAACCCTAACCCTAACCCTAGCCTCAGCCTTAAACCAGGCCTCATGAAAGATTGTCCCTCTGACTAAAATATTCACCAAAAATACAAATTTCACCCGAATCCAACGGGGACTGCTGTGTCTCGTTCAGCCGGTACAGGAGCACGTTTGGGGGAAATTTCGAGTCAATCGGTCCAAAGACCTGGAAGCTATTGAAAAAATCGGCCGAGGTTTTGAGGAAAAATGGCCGCTTTTCCTTTAAAATATTCATGTAAAATACAAATTCCACCAGAATCCGACCAAAACTGGCGAGCCTCATTCCACCGGTGAGGAGGACATGCGTGATCAATTTCGAGTCAATCGGTCAAAAGACGACCGTGGTCCGAAACCCCAGCCCCTTAACCCTAACCCTAGCCCTAACAGCAGCCTTAAGCCAGCCTCATTCAAAATGGCCCCTTTCACTAAAATATTCACCAAAAATACAAATTCCACCCGAATCCAACGGGGACTGCTGTGTCTCGTTCAGCCGGTACAGGAGCACGTTTGGGAGAAGTTTCGAGTCAATCGGTCCAAAGACCTGGAAGCTATTGAAATAAATCGGCGGGGTATTTTTTCGTGAAAAATGGTCTTTTCTTTAAAATATTCATGTAAAATACAAATTCCACCGGAATCCAACCAAAACTGGCGACCCTGCTTACGCCAGTGAGGAGGACATGCCTGATCGATTTCGGGTCAATCGGTCCAGCCAATCACTAACCCTAACCCTAACCCTAACCCTAGCCTCAGCCTTAAACCAGGCCTCATGAAAGATTGTCCCTCTGACTAAAATATTCACCAAAAATACAAATTTCACCCGAATCCAACGGGGACTGCTGTGTCTCGTTCAGCCGGTACAGGAGCACGTTTGGGGGAAATTTCGAGTCAATCGGTCCAAAGACCTGGAAGCTATTGAAAAAATCGGCCGAGGTTTTGAGGAAAAATGGCCGCTTTTCCTTTAAAATATTCATGTAAAATACAAATTCCACCAGAATCCGACCAAAACTGGCGAGCCTCATTCCACCGGTGAGGAGGACATGCGTGATCAATTTCGAGTCAATCGGTCAAAAGACGACCGTGGTCCGAAACCCCAGCCCCTTAACCCTAACCCTAGCCCTAACAGCAGCCTTAAGCCAGCCTCATTCAAAATGGCCCCTTTCACTAAAATATTCACCAAAAATACAAATTCCACCCGAATCCAAAGGGGACTGCTGTGTCTCGTTCAGCCGGTACAGGAGCACGTTTGGGAGAAGTTTCGAGTCAATCGGTCCAAAGACCTGGAAGCTATTGAAATAAATCGGCGGGGTATTTTTTCATGAAAAATGGTCTTTTCTTTAAAATATTCATGTAAAATACAAATTCCACCAGAATCCAACCAAAACTGGCGACCCTGCTTACGCCAGTGAGGAGGACATGCCTGATCGATTTCGGGTCAATCGGTCCAGCCAATCACTAACCCTAACCCTAACCCTAACCCTAGCCTCAGCCTTAAGCCAGGCCTCATGAAAGATTGTCCCTCTGACTAAAATATTCACCAAAAATACAAATTTCACCCGAATCCAACGGGGACTGCTGTGTCTCGTTCAGCCGGTACAGGAGCACGTTTGGGGGAAATTTCGAGTCAATCGGTCCAAAGACCTGGAAGTTATTGAAAAAATCGGCCGAGGTTTTGAGGAAAAATGGCCGCTTTTCCTTTAAAATATTCATGTAAAATACAAATTCCACCAGAATCCGACCAAAACTGGCGAGCCTCATTCCACCGGTGAGGAGGACATGCGTGATCAATTTCGAGTCAATCGGTCAAAAGACGACCGTGGTCCGAAACCCCAGCCCCTTAACCCTAACCCTAGCCCTAACAGCAGCCTTAAGCCAGCCTCATTCAAAATGGCCCCTTTCACTAAAATATTCACCAAAAAATACAAATTCCACCCGAATCCAACGGGGACTGCTGTGTCTCGTTCAGCCGGTACAGGAGCACGTTTGGGAGAAGTTTCGAGTCAATCGGTCCAAAGACCTGGAAGCTATTGAAAAAATCGGCCGAGGTTTTGAGGAAAAATGGCCGCTTTTCCTTTAAAATATTCATGTAAAATACAAATTCCACCAGAATCCGACCAAAACTGGCGAGCCTCATTCCACCGGTGAGGAGGACATGCGTGATCAATTTCGAGTCAATCGGTCAAAAGACGACCGTGGTCCGAAACCCCAGCCCCTTAACCCTAACCCTAGCCCTAACAGCAGCCTTAAGCCAGCCTCATTCAAAATGGCCCCTTTCACTAAAATATTCACCAAAAATACAAATTCCACCCGAATCCAAAGGGGACTGCTGTGTCTCGTTCAGCCGGTACAGGAGCACGTTTGGGAGAAGTTTCGAGTCAATCGGTCCAAAGACCTGGAAGCTATTGAAATAAATCGGCGGGGTATTTTTTCGTGAAAAATGGTCTTTTCTTTAAAATATTCATGTAAAATACAAATTCCACCGGAATCCAACCAAAACTGGCGACCCTGCTTACGCCAGTGAGGAGGACATGCCTGATCGATTTCGGGTCAATCGGTCCAGCCAATCACTAACCCTAACCCTAACCCTAACCCTAGCCTCAGCCTTAAGCCAGGCCTCATGAAAGATTGTCCCTCTGACTAAAATATTCACCAAAAATACAAATTTCACCCGAATCCAACGGGGACTGCTGTGTCTCGTTCAGCCGGTACAGGAGCACGTTTGGGGGAAATTTCGAGTCAATCGGTCCAAAGACCTGGAAGCTATTGAAAAAATCGGCCGAGGTTTTGAGGAAAAATGGCCGCTTTTCCTTTAAAATATTCATGTAAAATACAAATTCCACCAGAATCCGACCAAAACTGGCGAGCCTCATTCCACCGGTGAGGAGGACATGCGTGATCAATTTCGAGTCAATCGGTCAAAAGACGACCGTGGTCCGAAACCCCAGCCCCTTAACCCTAACCCTAGCCCTAACAGCAGCCTTAAGCCAGCCTCATTCAAAATGGCCCCTTTCACTAAAATATTCACCAAAAATACAAATTCCACCCGAATCCAACGGGGACTGCTGTGTCTCGTTCAGCCGGTACAGGAGCACGTTTGGGAGAAGTTTCGAGTCAATCGGTCCAAAGACCTGGAAGCTATTGAAAAAATCGGCCGAGGTTTTGAGGAAAAATGGCCGCTTTTCCTTTAAAATATTCATGTAAAATACAAATTCCACCAGAATCCGACCAAAACTGGCGAGCCTCATTCCACCGGTGAGGAGGACATGCGTGATCAATTTCGAGTCAATCGGTCAAAAGACGACCGTGGTCCGAAACCCCAGCCCCTTAACCCTAACCCTAGCCCTAACAGCAGCCTTAAGCCAGCCTCATTCAAAATGGCCCCTTTCACTAAAATATTCACCAAAAATACAAATTCCACCCGAATCCAACGGGGACTGCTGTGTCTCGTTCAGCCGGTACAGGAGCACGTTTGGGAGAAGTTTCGAGTCAATCGGTCCAAAGACCTGGAAGCTATTGAAATAAATCGGCGGGGTATTTTTTCGTGAAAAATGGTCTTTTCTTTAAAATATTCATGTAAAATACAAATTCCACCGGAATCCAACCAAAACTGGCGACCCTGCTTACGCCAGTGAGGAGGACATGCCTGATCGATTTCGGGTCAATCGGTCCAGCCAATCACTAACCCTAACCCTAACCCTAACCCTAGCCTCAGCCTTAAGCCAGGCCTCATGAAAGATTGTCCCTCTGACTAAAATATTCACCAAAAATACAAATTTCACCCGAATCCAACGGGGACTGCTGTGTCTCGTTCAGCCGGTACAGGAGCACGTTTGGGGGAAATTTCGAGTCAATCGGTCCAAAGACCTGGAAGCTATTGAAAAAATCGGCCGAGGTTTTGAGGAAAAATGGCCGCTTTTCCTTTAAAATATTCATGTAAAATACAAATTCCACCAGAATCCGACCAAAACTGGCGAGCCTCATTCCACCGGTGAGGAGGACATGCGTGATCAATTTCGAGTCAATCGGTCAAAAGACGACCGTGGTCCGAAACCCCAGCCCCTTAACCCTAACCCTAGCCCTAACAGCAGCCTTAAGCCAGCCTCATTCAAAATGGCCCCTTTCACTAAAATATTCACCAAAAATACAAATTCCACCCGAATCCAACGGGGACTGCTGTGTCTCGTTCAGCCGGTACAGGAGCACGTTTGGGAGAAGTTTCGAGTCAATCGGTCCAAAGACCTGGAAGCTATTGAAAAAATCGGCCGAGGTTTTGAGGAAAAATGGCCGCTTTTCCTTTAAAATATTCATGTAAAATACAAATTCCACCAGAATCCGACCAAAACTGGCGAGCCTCATTCCACCGGTGAGGAGGACATGCGTGATCAATTTCGAGTCAATCGGTCAAAAGACGACCGTGGTCCGAAACCCCAGCCCCTTAACCCTAACCCTAGCCCTAACAGCAGCCTTAAGCCAGCCTCATTCAAAATGGCCCCTTTCACTAAAATATTCACCAAAAATACAAATTCCACCCGAATCCAACGGGGACTGCTGTGTCTCGTTCAGCCGGTACAGGAGCACGTTTGGGAGAAGTTTCGAGTCAATCGGTCCAAAGACCTGGAAGCTATTGAAATAAATCGGCGGGGTATTTTTTCGTGAAAAATGGTCTTTTCTTTAAAATATTCATGTAAAATACAAATTCCACCGGAATCCAACCAAAACTGGCGACCCTGCTTACGCCAGTGAGGAGGACATGCCTGATCGATTTCGGGTCAATCGGTCCAGCCAATCACTAACCCTAACCCTAACCCTAACCCTAGCCTCAGCCTTAAGCCAGGCCTCATGAAAGATTGTCCCTCTGACTAAAATATTCACCAAAAATACAAATTTCACCCGAATCCAACGGGGACTGCTGTGTCTCGTTCAGCCGGTACAGGAGCACGTTTGGGGGAAATTTCGAGTCAATCGGTCCAAAGACCTGGAAGCTATTGAAAAAATCGGCCGAGGTTTTGAGGAAAAATGGCCGCTTTTCCTTTAAAATATTCATGTAAAATACAAATTCCACCAGAATCCGACCAAAACTGGCGAGCCTCATTCCACCGGTGAGGAGGACATGCGTGATCAATTTCGAGTCAATCGGTCAAAAGACGACCGTGGTCCGAAACCCCAGCCCCTTAACCCTAACCCTAGCCCTAACAGCAGCCTTAAGCCAGCCTCATTCAAAATGGCCCCTTTCACTAAAATATTCACCAAAAATACAAATTCCACCCGAATCCAAAGGGGACTGCTGTGTCTCGTTCAGCCGGTACAGGAGCACGTTTGGGAGAAGTTTCGAGTCAATCGGTCCAAAGACCTGGAAGCTATTGAAATAAATCGGCGGGGTATTTTTTCGTGAAAAATGGTCTTTTCTTTAAAATATTCATGTAAAATACAAATTCCACCGGAATCCAACCAAAACTGGCGACCCTGCTTACGCCAGTGAGGAGGACATGCCTGATCGATTTCGGGTCAATCGGTCCAGCCAATCACTAACCCTAACCCTAACCCTAACCCTAGCCTCAGCCTTAAGCCAGGCCTCATGAAAGATTGTCCCTCTGACTAAAATATTCACCAAAAATACAAATTTCACCCGAATCCAACGGGGACTGCTGTGTCTCGTTCAGCCGGTACAGGAGCACGTTTGGGGGAAATTTCGAGTCAATCGGTCCAAAGACCTGGAAGCTATTGAAAAAATCGGCCGAGGTTTTGAGGAAAAATGGCCGCTTTTCCTTTAAAATATTCATGTAAAATACAAATTCCACCAGAATCCGACCAAAACTGGCGAGCCTCATTCCACCGGTGAGGAGGACATGCGTGATCAATTTCGAGTCAATCGGTCAAAAGACGACCGTGGTCCGAAACCCCAGCCCCTTAACCCTAACCCTAGCCCTAACAGCAGCCTTAAGCCAGCCTCATTCAAAATGGCCCCTTTCACTAAAATATTCACCAAAAATACAAATTCCACCCGAATCCAAAGGGGACTGCTGTGTCTCGTTCAGCCGGTACAGGAGCACGTTTGGGAGAAGTTTCGAGTCAATCGGTCCAAAGACCTGGAAGCTATTGAAATAAATCGGCGGGGTATTTTTTCGTGAAAAATGGTCTTTTCTTTAAAATATTCATGTAAAATACAAATTCCACCGGAATCCAACCAAAACTGGCGACCCTGCTTACGCCAGTGAGGAGGACATGCCTGATCGATTTCGGGTCAATCGGTCCAGCCAATCACTAACCCTAACCCTAACCCTAACCCTAGCCTCAGCCTTAAGCCAGGCCTCATGAAAGATTGTCCCTCTGACTAAAATATTCACCAAAAATACAAATTCCACCCGAATCCAACGGGGACTGCTGTGTCTCGTTCAGCCGGTACAGGAGCACGTTTGGGAGAAGTTTCGAGTCAATCGGTCCAAAGACCTGGAAGCTATTGAAAAAATCGGCCGAGGTTTTGAGGAAAAATGGCCGCTTTTCCTTTAAAATATTCATGTAAAATACAAATTCCACCAGAATCCGACCAAAACTGGCGAGCCTCATTCCACCGGTGAGGAGGACATGCGTGATCAATTTCGAGTCAATCGGTCAAAAGACGACCGTGGTCCGAAACCCCAGCCCCTTAACCCTAACCCTAGCCCTAACAGCAGCCTTAAGCCAGCCTCATTCAAAATGGCCCCTTTCACTAAAATATTCACCAAAAATACAAATTCCACCCGAATCCAACGGGGACTGCTGTGTCTCGTTCAGCCGGTACAGGAGCACGTTTGGGAGAAGTTTCGAGTCAATCGGTCCAAAGACCTGGAAGCTATTGAAATAAATCGGCGGGGTATTTTTTCGTGAAAAATGGTCTTTTCTTTAAAATATTCATGTAAAATACAAATTCCACTGGAATCCAACCAAAACTGGCGACCCTGCTTACGCCAGTGAGGAGGACATGCCTGATCGATTTCGGGTCAATCGGTCCAGCCAATCACTAACCCTAACCCTAACCCTAACCCTAGCCTCAGCCTTAAGCCAGGCCTCATGAAAGATTGTCCCTCTGACTAAAATATTCACCAAAAATACAAATTTCACCCGAATCCAACGGGGACTGCTGTGTCTCGTTCAGCCGGTACAGGAGCACGTTTGGGGGAAATTTCGAGTCAATCGGTCCAAAGACCTGGAAGCTATTGAAAAAATCGGCCGAGGTTTTGAGGAAAAATGGCCGCTTTTCCTTTAAAATATTCATGTAAAATACAAATTCCACCAGAATCCGACCAAAACTGGCGAGCCTCATTCCACCGGTGAGGAGGACATGCGTGATCAATTTCGAGTCAATCGGTCAAAAGACGACCGTGGTCCGAAACCCCAGCCCCTTAACCCTAACCCTAGCCCTAACAGCAGCCTTAAGCCAGCCTCATTCAAAATGGCCCCTTTCACTAAAATATTCACCAAAAATACAAATTCCACCCGAATCCAACGGGGACTGCTGTGTCTCGTTCAGCCGGTACAGGAGCACGTTTGGGAGAAGTTTCGAGTCAATCGGTCCAAAGACCTGGAAGCTATTGAAATAAATCGGCGGGGTATTTTTTCGTGAAAAATGGTCTTTTCTTTAAAATATTCATGTAAAATACAAATTCCACCGGAATCCAACCAAAACTGGCGACCCTGCTTACGCCAGTGAGGAGGACATGCCTGATCGATTTCGGGTCAATCGGTCCAGCCAATCACTAACCCTAACCCTAACCCTAGCCTCAGCCTTAAACCAGGCCTCATGAAAGATTGTCCCTCTGACTAAAATATTCACCAAAAATACAAATTTCACCCGAATCCAACGGGGACTGCTGTGTCTCGTTCAGCCGGTACAGGAGCACGTTTGGGGGAAATTTCGAGTCAATCGGTCCAAAGACCTGGAAGCTATTGAAAAAATCGGCCGAGGTTTTGAGGAAAAATGGCCGCTTTTCCTTTAAAATATTCATGTAAAATACAAATTCCACCAGAATCCGACCAAAACTGGCGAGCCTCATTCCACCGGTGAGGAGGACATGCGTGATCAATTTCGAGTCAATCGGTCAAAAGACGACCGTGGTCCGAAACCCCAGCCCCTTAACCCTAACCCTAGCCCTAACAGCAGCCTTAAGCCAGCCTCATTCAAAATGGCCCCTTTCACTAAAATATTCACCAAAAATACAAATTCCACCCGAATCCAACGGGGACTGCTGTGTCTCGTTCAGCCGGTACAGGAGCACGTTTGGGAGAAGTTTCGAGTCAATCGGTCCAAAGACCTGGAAGCTATTGAAATAAATCGGCGGGGTATTTTTTCGTGAAAAATGGTCTTTTCTTTAAAATATTCATGTAAAATACAAATTCCACCGGAATCCAACCAAAACTGGCGACCCTGCTTACGCCAGTGAGGAGGACATGCCTGATCGATTTCGGGTCAATC
Source organism: Pagrus pagrus (assembly GCF_965226575.1). Classification (NCBI taxonomy): domain Eukaryota; kingdom Metazoa; phylum Chordata; class Actinopteri; order Spariformes; family Sparidae; genus Pagrus; species Pagrus pagrus. Next base: position 41,370 of record NW_028175066.1, read on the forward strand.
GGTCCAGCCAATCACTAACCCTAACCCTAACCCTAACCCTAGCCTCAGCCTTAAGCCAGGCCTCATGAAAGATTGTCCCTCTGACTAAAATATTCACCAAAAATACAAATTTCACCCGAATCCAACGGGGACTGCTGTGTCTCGTTCAGCCGGTACAGGAGCACGTTTGGGGGAAATTTCGAGTCAATCGGTCCAAAGACCTGGAAGCTATTGAAAAAATCGGCCGAGGTTTTGAGGAAAAATGGCCGCTTTTCCTTTAAAATATTCATGTAAAATACAAATTCCACCAGAATCCGACCAAAACTGGCGAGCCTCATTCCACCGGTGAGGAGGACATGCGTGATCAATTTCGAGTCAATCGGTCAAAAGACGACCGTGGTCCGAAACCCCAGCCCCTTAACCCTAACCCTAGCCCTAACAGCAGCCTTAAGCCAGCCTCATTCAAAATGGCCCCTTTCACTAAAATATTCACCAAAAATACAAATTCCACCCGAATCCAACGGGGACTGCTGTGTCTCGTTCAGCCGGTACAGGAGCACGTTTGGGAGAAGTTTCGAGTCAATCGGTCCAAAGACCTGGAAGCTATTGAAATAAATCGGCGGGGTATTTTTTCGTGAAAAATGGTCTTTTCTTTAAAATATTCATGTAAAATACAAATTCCACCGGAATCCAACCAAAACTGGCGACCCTGCTTACGCCAGTGAGGAGGACATGCCTGATCGATTTCGGGTCAATCGGTCCAGCCAATCACTAACCCTAACCCTAACCCTAACCCTAGCCTCAGCCTTAAACCAGGCCTCATGAAAGATTGTCCCTCTGACTAAAATATTCACCAAAAATACAAATTTCACCCGAATCCAACGGGGACTGCTGTGTCTCGTTCAGCCGGTACAGGAGCACGTTTGGGGGAAATTTCGAGTCAATCGGTCCAAAGACCTGGAAGCTATTGAAAAAATCGGCCGAGGTTTTGAGGAAAAATGGCCGCTTTTCCTTTAAAATATTCATGTAAAATACAAATTCCACCAGAATCCGACCAAAACTGGCGAGCCTCAT